>NC_056725.1:820653586-820779614 GCF_019279795.1 Protopterus annectens
TTTTTCAACACACACACAAAGAGATGTCGTGGTCTGGGCCCAGGCAAGGCAGGCAAAGAGAATGGAAGTCCTTATGAGGTATTTGTTTACCACAAGACAAACAATTATTAACTTTCTCAATTTGTTCTGACATCGGCTGAGGCAAGAAAAAATGTTCCCCAACGGGGTACTTAGCTTTTAGATGACTTCGGTACTGAAAACACAGGAGCTGACCGACCGGCACTTGCGAACTGCTTCTGCTTCGGGCACCACGGCAAGAAAGACTGAAGAAGATGGTGTCGGCCGATGCCTTTATACTCCAGCCGTTCTGACGTCGGAGAGGAGGCGACACAGCCGACGCCGGACCCAGACTTTGGAATTCGGCCGACCGAGGGCTGCCTGAGGCAGGACAACCCATATGTTATGACTGCAGTTGCATTCTTGAAGGACATCATAAATCTTCGATACAACAAAAGTATAGAACTCTAATGGAAGGAGGGAGGGAAAAAATGACCACTTAAACCACTGAAAAAAGAGAAGATAAACCAGAGAAATGTATGAAAACTAAAGGTAGGACTACCCAGATGAAACAATTAGCAACTGAATGAGAGAAAGGAAGAAAGAAAGAAAAACACAAGAAAGAACAGCACACTTATCTTTGTATAAAACACTTATGATGAGCAAAATCCCATCTTTCAAAGTGACAAACAAGGTCTTAACAATGGGTTGGCTGGCAGAGCATTATGGAAAGGGGAGGAGCCTGAGTCTTAAAACCAAAAGTCTAGTCTTCAGTGCCAAATTGATCCATTCATATCCAGTAAGTGCTGAGGAGGACGGAAAAGACTCGTATAACAATCAACTATATTTTAACATTGTGATGAAATTAAAATTGCACGCATCACCCATACTCTGCATGCATCATCCATTCCATGCAAACTAAGGCAATGCAATAGGTTATAATTTGCACCTATCAGCAGCAATATTATTCTGCTAGTAATGCAGCACATAGCTGTAATGATTTCAACTTTTTACCCTACTGTTCTCCTCAAATGTCAAGTGAGTCAGTTTCGACTTGATTAGAAACCGAAGTTGATGAATTCATCCACTGCAGTTTCTCACAGGAAACCATTGCTGGTATATTCTGATTTCATCTTGCTGGCAAAGACCGACTGCATGTGAGTTTTTTTTCTTCTAAACTGTTCAGCTGTGGAGTTAGTATATATCTAAGTATGGAGAGAGTGCAGAGACCTTGCTTTCACTGCATAAAAAAATGCATTTATACATAACTTCCACAAGCTGAAACTTTGAACCACATCTAAATCCAGTTGAATCTTAGAAGTCAAAACTTTGGGAAAGGTAAGGGAAGCAATTTACCTTTATTCTCCCTTAAGAAGTACAAATATTCTGCTTTATTTTTTATTTATTTTTTTTTAAACAAACAAGTTTATTACATATACATAATGTAAAACAAACATCAAGAGTGTACTATAGCAATGTTTACTATGTACCTTACCACTAACTCTGTTAAGGAAGGGGACCTTCTGAACACAAAATGCCCTTTTTCCCCCGCAAGTCCACCTCATCAAGTTGGACAATAGCTCCCATAGTACAGACAGAAAAGGGTAACACACAATGGAAAGTGTTAAGAGTACAAGGCAGAGCTTTTATGATTCGAAGATTACTTGCAAACTGGTCTGCACAGCAAACCAGGAAATTTAAACCAGGTGTCCCTTCTTACCATGGTCAGAAGTACAGCACCTAGTACAAATATCCATCTGAAAAAAACTTAAAGATCATGTCCAATGGTGAGTGGTACCTGTCAAACCTTCCTAAAGAGCTACTGCCCTCATAGACTTCTTGTTCTTCAACTGGAACTTGCAGACGTCACTAAAGTGTTTCCTATAAATTACTTTAGTCAGTTTAAAACTGCTTATTTCTACGCTTACCAAGTGCTGCTCCCACGCCTATGTGGACTGATGGCATCAGGCCTAGTACACTGATGACTTGAAATTGTGGCCTACAAGTGTTTCCCACTTATCTGGTCACTATGGCTATATTAAAAAATAAAAATTCAGAGAATTAATACTCTAGAAAGGACTAATGAAACTGTATAATAGTACTCAGTAAACATTTCTTACCTTCTCTTTGCTGCTGGGTGGGGCCTGTAAAGAAGACTTTGTATATATTTCAGAAAATAAAAGGACAAGAAAAAGACATGCCCACTGCTCTAACAAAGTACACATTAATATGGGGAAATGGGTAGGTACATGGGGAAAAGCTGCCATAGGCAAAGTATAACCATGTTACAGTAAACAGAGGCCAAGAGAGGAAAGCTTTGATTCTTGACTGTGTTAAAAGATAATGCTCGTCACTGCTGCAAATATGAAAGTGAGAATGTTGCCAGTGACATGGCTTTTTTAAAGTTCTATTTTCACATATAAAAACATGGATTACATCAACTAGCCAACAACGATTTTCTCAAAAAGGTGGAAGTGGAATGCAAATGTTGCATTCAATTGTCTCTGCAAATTATCTTAAAAAAAAGTGTTGCGTTTCTTTCCTGGGGGGGCCTACATGAAATATCAACAAATTCACAGAACATATATGCAAATAATCCTGTACTTTTAAATGCATAACAAAGTAATGCAGTTGTATAATGCTACAAATGCATGCAGGATGTGCAGTAACTGAAATTACTATTGTACGGAATCAACATGTATGTGATCTTTTAAGGCAATGCTTGACATCATGTTCCACACCCAAACAACATGAGCGGTGTTGGCCCTGGCTTTTCACCTTACAACCTACAGCATACTCTGAAGGTTTCTGGCTTCTAAGAATCAAATATATTAGAATTAGGACCCTAACTAAGTGGCAGATCGGAATGAAGAGTGCTGCACAATATGTATTCTCCTAGCATAAAGTCTAACACCATGGCATGTGCAAAACAAGAGGCATGCATACCTAAGCTCACACAGTCTAGAAAGAATTTTGCCACAGGTGATAGCAGAACAGGAAAATCTACTGCACAAGGATTAAAAAGTCATATCACAAATCAGTAACTTAACAGTACTGTAATGCACAAAAGACGCCTTCCCTCTTAGTTTGGCAATCATACCAAACAACTCATCCAAACATAAAACTGCTCTCTAAAAAAAATACTACCGAGGCTACGTAAATAAGGTACTACCGGGCTGGTTACAAAGTAAAATGCTAGCATACATGAAAAGCATTTCTACTCTTCTGCCGTTATAACTTAAGCTAAAAATAAACTGCTACTCATCACCCAGCATAAACGAATACATACATCATCCACTGCAACAGACCACTACTGATAAATCTGTAAAATACCATAAAAAATTACTTTTTCAGTACCATGTACTACAATAATTTTAGGTTTAAAGCAAGGAACAGATGCTCATCAGCCTGCTGACAAAATTATTTTGCATGCTCAATTACTAAAATAAAAGCAGGGATTTCTAGCTGGACCACATTACTAGTATATCTTACTATAACTAACCAGTGTGTTGCCATGGCCTGTTAAAAGTACTAAACTCATTCTCATAACATAAAAACTAGTCAATATGCTTTTCCAACCAAATGCAGACTAACAGATAGAAACATTCATTTACTTACTTCGAAAAGCTCATCCAGGCAGCCAAATTAAAGTTAACTGGGAATTTTCTGGTGCGTCCAAGAGAAAGCTCAGAGGCAATTTCAGGAAGTACATGAAATGTCAACAAATTCACATAACACATACATGTGTAATCATGTACACTTAAAAAAATGCACAAGATCAAATAGGTGACAGCCACATTCAATATCGAAGTATTACTACGTACAAGGTCTAGGGGAAAACTATATTTCCATATTTCTGTACTTTAAACTTGTAACACAAATGTATTACCGAAATCAAATACTTCCCTCTTTCTTTCCCCTGAAAAAGTAACATTTCTAAAGGAAAGGCCACAAAATATTATTTGCCTGTATGGTTGATTTTATTAGGCTCAAATGGGAAAAGGGAAAGGTTATCTGGAACCCAAATCAAAGCCAAATAGCGATGCAAACATAAGGCATCTTAGTCAACAGCTGTTAAACCAGCCCCAGTACGCACCAACACAGATTTCACAGATCACATGGATGCTATGACTTAAACACAGCAGAAGGCCCACTGGTTTACAAAAAAAAAAAACTGTTAAGGCGCTCCTCAAGAGTAACCATGTTGTGAGCATTTCAAGCAGAGAAAATCCCATACTCACAGATACATCTACCTTTTAATTAAATACACATATGTGGCAGAACCCCATTACTAACATGAACTAGTCCTTGGACAAACAGCAATCAATGTTTTAAACAAAGCCTTAGAAAGCAGGAATGTGAAGCAAAGCAAGTTCATTCTTCAACCATGAAGCGTTCTTTCAAAGTCAACTTGGGGGATCTCTGCCCATAGTGCGAACTGCAAAGAACCTAGCTTATAAAAGGAGCTTCAAGAGAAACTGGGAAAACACTACTTGGGTCAGCATCAGGTCACCACTAAGATGCAAGGCCCTTTCTATGTACCTTGCCTAGGACACAAAGATGACTCTCAAGAAACAGAATGCACGAAGAAAAGGTATAACTTTCCAGATAGAAATGGTAAACATCCACACTTAAGACCCGACAGTCAAAGATGACAAAAAGAAGCAAGTTGGCTCTCTGTTACTACAACTGGCAAATGGTGGGCTTCTCAAACAGCCAACTACCACAACTATGTCAGAAGACAGATGCTTAAGATCCCAGTAGAAAAACTCCAGAAAATTTCTATGGCAAGAGGTCAGCCTAACCACTGCCTCTTCTGATATGTGCACTACTTCTACTACATTTGTCTAAGACCAGTGTTATAACCTTCCCTGCAAAGTAAACTTGTGAATCATGGTGAAAGATAAAAGGTGCCTACAAATGATGCGGTCTAGATCCAGTCACTACTGGAAAGTGGTTCTATTTGAAATTATTACACCAAGGAGGAAGTCCGGACAATAACACTGAAACCAAGGAGTTGAGTTCCCACCACAATGAGCAGCACTGAAACAACTGCAGTTCAGGCTACAGCAAGTGGCAGCAGCCACAAAATGACACCTGTTGGACTTGTATACTGCCTGGCCAAAGGTCTTGACAGTAAGGAAAATACAGTTGTGTACACTTACCATAAATGTAGATGTTAGAGTGTATTCACTGTTGCAGTCACTATATTTGGGTTATCTGCTTGCAGTAGCCCTCAAGTCGGCCTGATTAACAAAGTCTTGGGTCTTGCGTCGGTTGCTGTTCCTTCTTCCATGACTTCAGGGGTATAAAACATGCAGCCGACGCCATTACATCAGTTTTTCTTGCCCCAGATGTCAGGTACCCCCTTAATGGGAAGGAATTAAATCTATAATACAAGAATATACCTCCAACAAAAAAACAAATACTATGCTCAAAAAGCTTTTTGGTGTAAGAGAGAGTAGAGGTTTAGTCAAAAGAAGAAAGGGGGCTGGAGGGAGGGTAACTAGGACTGCAACAGTGAATACACTCTAACAGCTACATTTATGATAAGTGTACACAACTGTACTATGTTCTTCGTGTTTCACTGTTGCAGTCATTACATTTGGGTAGATTCCCAAAGCTAAGGTTGGGAGGAGGAATTTAAATAGAATTAAGACCAGCTATAAGGCCCTTCAAGACTGCAGTGGCAAAACCAGCTCTGGATTTAGAGAAACATGGCAAATGATAATGCTTGGTGAATGTACAAAACTCCAGGTAGCAGCTTCTGGGATGTCTCTTGTAGGGACGCCCCTGAGAAAGGCTGTAGAGTTAGATGAAACCCTAGTTGAATGGGGGTCTGATGCCCTGTGGGATAGATTTTCCATGGTGCTTACAGTAGAAATGAATGCAGTGGCCTGTCCATTTTGAAATAGTTTGCTTTGAAATAGCTTTCCTCTCTGTCCCTGCAGCAAGTGCCACCAGCAGTTGTTCAGATTTCCTTTGAGGTTTAGTCTTGTCCAAGTAAAATCTAAGTTGTCTGTGCACATCTAAGGAGTGCAGTATCCGTTCCCCTTTGTTATGTGGGTTAGGAAAGAAGGTAGGCAAATGAATGGACTGATTAAGAGCCACATTGGATACGACCATGTGCCTGAAGGAGTGATTGGTTCAGAGGAACACCCTGTCCGCATGAAAGATGATGAAAGGCTCCACTGCCCTAAGGGCCTGCAACTCAGATACCCTTCTTGCAGAAGTGACTGCTAAAAGGAAAGCTGTTTTCCAGGAAAGCAATTTTAAATCTGCAGCAGCAGCTAGCTCAAAAGGAGGAACAGTGAGTTTCTCAAAGACAAAGTTAAGGTCCCAGGCTGGAGTTAGAGCTCTCCTCGGTGGCCTTAAATTTTTGGCCCCTCTGAGGAACTGCTTGAGCAGTAGGTGAGAGAAGGGAGGTTCTGTGCTAGAATGGGCTGACATAGCTGAGGCATGAATTTTGAGAGGAAAAGGACAAGCCCTTATGAAGCATCTCAGTCAAATATTGTAGAATATGAAGTAAATTGGGCACTGCTGACCTCATCCCTTGAGGTTGGTTCAGGTACAAAATCTTTTCCATTTTGCAGCACAAGATTTTCTAGTACTAGGCCTCCTTGCCTCTAAAATGATATCCATCACCGATTTACTGAGAGGTGGTAAAGGAGAGATTACGTAATTAGCCAGGCTGCTAGGTTCAGGGTTTGCAGCTGAGGGTGCAAAATCTGGTTCTCCTACTGAGACAACAGGGAAGGAGTCTGAGGCAGGTGCCATGGGGCCAAGAGTGACACTGCGCAGGAGGGGGTACCAGTGTTGGTGTGGCCAGTCTGGTGCAATAAAAATTGCCCTTGGCTTGCCCAGTTTGATATTTAGTAGTACCTGGGAGAGCAGAGGCAGAGAAGGAAAGGCATAAACTGATAGGTTTTTCCAGATGAAGGATAGAGCATCCACTTTCCAAGCTAGATTGTGGGGAAATCCTTGTGCAAAATTTGTCCAATTGATGGTTCTGGGGGGAGGCAAACAGGTCTATATCTGGGCTCCTCCATTTGCTTGTCAACATATTGAAAATCCATGGTTCTGGTTTCCACTCGTGTGGGTCCATGAAGTTTCTACTTCGTCCATCTTGCCAGTGTATTTAGTTTTCCTGGCAGGAATTGAGCTTGTAGATTCACTTGGTAGCTCAAGGCCGTGTTCCACAATGCCATGGCTAGTCTGCTGACGGGTTAAGGGTGTGTACCCCCTGCTTGTTTATGTACATGACCGTGGTGTTGTCTGTCTTTACCATTAGTTGTCCTGGAAGAATGTGATCCTTGAAGGCTGTCAGAGCATTCTGTACAGCTAACATTTCCTTTTGATTTGATTTGTAGGTGCATTTGACTTGGATTCCATTTGCCCTGAATGCACTTCCCTGCTAAGTGAGCCTCCAATGCATAGTCTGATGCATCTGTTTAGGTTTGGGCGGCAGGGGGTAGTGTGAATGGTAGTCCCTTGTTTTGGTGGCAGGCCACTGCCCACCAAAGAAACTCTAGGCGTTTGCAAGGTATGATAGGAATCATAGCTTCTAGATCCTGTGAATGTTGACACCAGAGGCTTTTGAGATACCATTGCAGTTTCCTCATATGCAGCCTTGCATACAGAATTAGAAGAATGCAGGAGGCCATAAACCCCAAGGCTTGCAGTATTTGCCTTGCAGATAACTGGGTTTTTGTGGCCACTTGTTTGAAAGTAGGTTGTCAAAGGAGTCAAATTCTCTGGTGTGAAGAAAGCCATCTGGGAAGTTGTATTCATGCTTGCTCCCAAGAACATAAAAAGTGCTGACAGGGTAACAGGTGCGATTTATTTTCGTTTATGGTGTAACCCAGACAAGTCAGTACCCTTCAAAAAGTATGTCCTGGCTTTCTGCCTGAATTAGACAATCGTCCAGGTACGGATATATTTGAATATTTCTTTGCCTGCAGAATGCAATGAATGGAGATAAGAGACTTTGTGAATACCCTGGGCACAGTAGATAAGCCAAAGGGCAGTGCAGATAACTGATGGTGCATGTAGCCTGCTTTTAAGCGCAGGTATTTTCTGCAAGACTCCCCGATAGGGATGTGCAGTTATGTTTCTTTTAAGTCTAGTGCTGCCAACCATGCGTCTTTGCCTAGCATAGGAAGCAGCTGGTGAAAAGTCAGCATCTTGAATTTTGGAATCACCAGAAAGGTATTTAGAGTAGAAAGGTCCAGGTTAGGACCCCATGTACTGCCTTTTCTGGGTACCAGAAAAAGTCTTGAATAAAACCTTGTCCCTTTTCCTCTTCTGGTATCAACTGAATAGCCCCCATGCTTAAGAGAGAGAGAGTACTTGATTTGGGGGGTAGGTCTGGCCACCCACTTGGTGTTGGTAAGGTGTGGAAGTGAAATCTGTATCCCTGGGACATTATTTAAAACCCATTTGTCCTGGGTAACGCGTTCCCAGTTTTTGGCCTGCAGACCAATCTTTCCGCCTAAAGGAGCATTCAGTTGGGAAGTGCTTGGAAGTTTTAAAAGCAAGTCATTGAAACAGGTTTCCATAGGAGGGAGTCTTACTACTCCCTGATTTGGGTGCGGAAACCCCCCAACGCTTAGTCTTGTGTGTCCCCTGGGACTGAAACCTGGGCTTTCTGCTGTGTCTGGGTTTGGCTTGAGAAGACCTGGAAGGGGCTGGAAAGGACCAATTCATAGAGAGCCAGTACCTACTAAATATAGGAGGCTGAACTTTTAAGAAATCTTTTAACAGTTTGCATAGATTTAGCTTTATCTTCCATCTTTTTTAACTCATTAACCCCGAGTAGCTTCTCATGGCGCCTGTGTGTTTAAGCCCGAGCGCACCACGAGAATATGGAATTTTCAAGCAGTTACCCCCCCCCCCCCCGAGTGCTTCCACAAGCGAGAGAAAGTATACAGCTGATTTGTAGTTCACCTTAATGTAAAACACTCTGAAATCGTAACTAAATATGTAATTTATCATATCTAGTTACGATTCAGTGTGTTTAAACATTAAGGTCAAATTGAAGTTCTCAAAATAAGCATTTTAAAAGTTCTTGCTAAGCAAGTGGTGGCAGCCAATCGGATTCTTGCATTCCAAGCCACCACTTGGCATAGCACCTCCACCCCCAACCTAAGCTTCTTTTAATCTGTCCAAATAAATACAGGCTTCAGTAGTAGCAATTCACTTTCATTTTTTGCTATTCTTTGACTTTACATAGTTGCTACTGGATCCTGCAATTTATTTGGACAGAACATCTACTTCTGTGCGCAGGTTTGCAAGCTTGGAATACTGCATCTACTTCCACGAGCTGACAAGAGAAAATCAAGCACAGTAGAGCTGTAACGGAGTCCGTTTCCACAGAGTAGAGGTGAGTTGTGTACAAGTAGTGCTAGCTCATGATATTTAGTAGCGGCTGTTGTGCGAAGTCTGTATTTCTCCTATGTTTGAGCCTTCGTCCTCCCCCCCAAATTATTTCCATGTTTTTTCAAGATGTATTGTTGTGTAAGTTTGAGAGCTATGCTTGCTCAGTAATTTCTAATGGGGGGTGTGTGTGTGTGTGTGTGTGTTACAAACTGATTATGGGTCGCAAAAGCTGGAGCCCTCTCAAGCGAAAATTAACAAACCATTACTTTACGATCCTAGCTCTCAACCTTTCAAGCTCTCAAGTATTTGTGCTCCGTTTTCCATATCATTTAATTTTACTGGCAAAAAACTGTAAAATCATGCCTGCCAGATACTTAATCGTACTGCAAATCACTGTCTGTACTTGCAGAATTTTTTTTGTCCTTTGTGCAAAATTCGTATCAGCTATGTCGGACCCTAATACTTGAGATAGTGACAGAGCTGGAGATTGTAAAGTAGCTTTGAACATAGGCAATGTTCATTGGTTGAACTTTACACTTGCTACCCTTTTTCACCTGCCTTCGCTTTTTATTTTTTGAATAAGTATATTATGCTTAAGCGTTGCTACGGACATAGAGTCCTGCTGCTAGATATCTTATGATTTGATAGTTACGAGTTTATTGCTTTGCTGTTGTCTTGCTATGTTTCCTGATTACACTGCATTTTCCTAGTATGCGGTTACTTGTAAACTTCGTACTGTCAGGTGTATGTGAATATCTACTTGCAGTTATTACAGTATCTGATACTGGACTGATAAATGTAATTCAAAGCACTCTTGTTTGTGGAAGGCAAAGAGAATGGAAGCCCTTATGAGGTATTTGTTTACCACAAGACAAACAATTATTAACTTTCTCAATTTGTTCTGACATCGGCTGAGGCAAGAAAAAATGTTCCCAAACGGGGTACTTAGTTTTAGATGACTTCGGTACTGAAAACACAGGAGCTGACCGACCGGTACTTGCAAACTGCTTCTGCTTCGGGCACCGCGGCAAGAAAGACTGAAGGAGATGGTGTTGGCCGATGCCTTTATACTCCAGCCGTTCTGACGTCGGAGAGGAGGCGACACCAGCCGACGCCGGACCCAGACTTTGGAATCCAGCCGACCGAGGGCTGCCTGAGGCAGGACAACCCATATGTTATGACTGCAGTTGCATTCTTGAAGGACATCTGCACTTTCTTATAGTCCATCAGGAGACGTGGGCTTTTACTAATGCACCAAATCTACTATTTTTCCCTCCATTGAAAAACAGATGTACTGAACAAGACATGCACCTTATTATAATAACATGCTCATGCATTTTAAATGGACATTCTGATTAACATGGTTATCCTCTTTTCAGCTTGATTTGTAAAATCTGATTATACATATCTTATTACTTTTATAGCAATACCATGGAGTATGGAGTTTCAAGTGGTCTGTGACCTTCATTATTTTCACTTTACGTATGATTATGTCACCATGTTAACCTTTTCAATTTACTTTAAATTTTATTTTATTTTCCTTTAGTGACTTTATTTGCTGATGCTGCCTTTCAAACTGCATTTTTTACACTTTTTACTTCTTTTCTGCCTTTTGCCTTTTGAAAAAGTAGCTGTGCAATCTGATTCCTGGTGTGCTGCACTAATCTAATTTGCAATCATTTATGAAAACACAATGACAAAGAAAAGAATATTTTTAGCAGTTTTTATCATCATCTATCTTCAAAACATCACAGCTGGGTGTGAAAATGTTCTTTTACATGAGAAGTAACTGGTAAATCTCAGTTTAGAGCATAGATTTAAGATTGGTGTATCATACTGAGGCAGTCTCATTTCTTTTGATTGTATAAAATCATCAGCAAAGTAAGAAAAACGTGTTTTTTATGTTATAAACAACTGACCCTTTAGATATGGAATATTTTTAGATGCATACATTTATATTATGATCAATTTGTTTCAAGTTTTCTGTCTCTCTCTGTTTACTAGTACTTTAAAGTTATTGGCCTGGCTTGCTGTGACTACATGCATTCAATTTGAAACACTACTGCATAAAACTGAAACACTTCTGCGGTGGTGCAGTGGTAGTATTGTTGCCTCACAGCAAGAGGTTCTCCCGTTCGATTCTCGGCTGGAGTGCAGGGAATGCCTTCTGTGTGGAGTCTGCATGTTCTCCCCACGGTTGGGTGGGCATTCGAAACACATGCGTAAATGGGCGTGCCTTCGTTGAACGTTGAGCTGGCACCTCGGCATTCCTGAAAATCTACTGCCAATCATTAGCAGACCAGAGTTCCGCTATTTACCTAACCGGGAAAAGCCGAAAGACAACAAATGCATAAAACTGAAATACTTCTATACTCCTTATGGATTACAATTTGATGGAATGTTTCATTTGGGTGATTGTGCATACCTCAATATTTTACTGAAAGGGTTGTGATGGGGATAGGGGAGGGAAGTTTTCACAGAACCTGTCAACCAACAGGTTAGCTATGTGTACAATCTCAGTATATTTCCTTTTAGGTTACAGATGTAACTACAGAATGCCTTGTGGTTGTCCTTTGTGGGGGAGGCTAATTTGGACCCATACTTTCTTTCGGAGGACATCACAACAGCTCGTTTGCTTGTTTAAGCTGAGGAGGGAGTGTTTATAGTTTAGAGGGGGCTCCCTCCCTCCTAGTCTTGGACAGCAATGTCTTCCTGTTACTGTAAAGCATGTTGTTCACCAGGCAGTTTGCTATTCCATAAGTACTTGTGTTGCTTCTATCACGTACAGCTAAGTCAATGCAGTAACACAGGTGTTTGTATAAGGCATTGATGTAGAGCTTGGCATAGTTTCCTGTTCCATGTGAGGGGTAAGGTGAAGTGAAGCTATTTATACCATCCCATAGGAGGTTATAATCTGCTTTGGTGAAGTTTTTTTACTTTATTTGCTGCAGGGGGGGGTGTCAGGTGTGATACTTACTTTGAATGAGACTGATCTGTGTTCAGATCTCACCAGGGAGAACCTCACTTTGGGGGTGCTACAGTGGTCCCCCATATTGGTAAGCACCCTATCCAGTATGCTGGCTCCGCTTGTGGCACATGGTCCCAACTCGAGAACAAGTTGCACATAAATGTTCTAGATTGTCAATCTCCTCTCTGGTCCAGCTGGTGAATCTGGGAATCTTGAGGCAATCTTACAACTGCCTCATGTACACAGACAACCCTCTCCTCCTCCCAACAAATTCCAACACATGTGAGAGATGCAACCATATAGCCAAACTGGAGGCTAAGCTCTCTCAACTCAGTACTGGCATAACCAGTCAGGAGGAGAAGGAAACCACACTCACACAAAAACATACTCAGAGGCTCTAAATTCAGATCTTCCTAAGCAGCAGAGACCTCCAAAGCAGACACCCAAGCAACCGCTACCCCAAAACAAAACACGTGCAACACATATCTCACAAGGCCAGTGTGCCGAACAGTCACAGCCCTTAAGACTAAACAACACACCTGATACACTTGTAATAGGTGACTCTATCGTCAGGCACACTGACGTCCCGCTCACCAGGCTGAACAAGGAGAGGGTCACTGTGAGCAGCCTGTCGGGCACTAGGATCCGCCACAACACAAGCACTCAGGTCACTCCAAGGCAAGTACAAATATGACTCAGTCATTGTCCATGCTGGTGTGAATGACCTGAGACGTTCCTCCCTGGACTACATGAAGAGACAAAGGAGCTCTCTGAGCATGTAGCCCAGGCCGGTATGACCCTGACCTTGAGTAGCATCTTACCCTCACCAAGAATGATGCCACAATATGAAGACAAGATGATCAATTTCAACAACTGGCTTAAGTACTGGTGTCATTCAAAGGGGATCCAATGCCTGTCAGCTTGGGATGATATGCTCAACAAGCCACGATGCTTCGCTAGGGACGGCTTGCACCGGTCACCCCTGGGCTTTTGGATATTGGCCAAGGCTCTTGCTACCCCCATAGTGCCTTTTTTAGGCAAGGCTCAAAAGACAAACCCACCTCCATAGGTATCACAAGGGATAAGAAACTAAGAGTAATGCTACTCAACGCCAGAAGTCTAAACCTCAAGATGCACGCACTCAAAACTCTCCTTAGCATGGAGAACATCGATATCTGTGCAGTAACAGAAACCTGGTTCAGGGCTCCCGAGAGCACTCCAGCACTACCAGGTTATAACTCATACCATGTTTTTCGGCCCCAAAACTTGGACCGAACCACAAAAGGAGGGGGGAGTATCGATATTCATCAAAGATACCCACACCTCCAGGTTGGTGGCAAAGCACGAAGCATCAGAGACTATCCATGTGCAATTAACAGTGGGTAAAACTGCCTTCCAGTTTATAGCCTGCCACAGACTACCCTCCCAAACCCAGGAACCCCATTCGGCCTTCCTGAGAACACTGGAAAATATGAAGGTCTCTCCAAACACCATTATATTGGGCAACTTCAACTACCCAAACATAGACTGGGAGCATTACTCTAGCTCCAACACCCTAGCCCAAAGGTTCCTAGAATTTATAAACTCAAATGCTATGGAACAACTTGTCACCACTCCCACAAGAGGGGAAAACATACTGGACCTGATCATCACCAACATGGGGACTCTATGCTCCAGACCAGAAGTGTATCCCTCACTGGTAAGATCAGACCATAAACTAATCTCACTGGATATTCACATCCCAACCCCACCCCCTTCCCAGAAAACCACAGTGAAAAACTTCTCTAAAGCAAATTTCACACTCCTCAAAACCGAGGTGGAATCCTTCAAAGCCCCCGGGCCTGTGGAAAATACGGCCCAGACCTCAGAATCCTTTATAAGCACATTCTATGAACACCTTCAGGAATGCATGGATCATGCGATCCCAAATAACACCAAGACCCAAGACCCAATCCTCCAAAGGCAGACGTCCTGTCTGGTTGACCCCAGCCATAAACAAACTATACAATAGAAGGAGGAAGCTACTAAATGATAGAGCAAAATCCCAAAAAGGGAAGGCATCACTGACCAGTATCAGCAAAAAAACTACGGGCACTCATAAAATTGTCTAAGGCCAGCTTCGAGAGAAAAATTGCACAGGACACCAAGGATAACCACAAGGCTTTCTTTAGTTATGTTAGGAACCTGGGTGGTAATTCCCAGATATGCTCAGAATTAGTCCAAAATGAGAAAAAATACACTGAACCCACAAACATTGCCAACATCCTAGCTGACAGGTTCAGCGCAAACTCCCCCCCCCCCCCAAACGGCAAATATCTATCCCAGCAGAGTGCTGCCCCCCTGACATCTCAGATGGTCAGGTAAGAGCCGCCCTCTCCAAAGCAAAAAACACAGCATCAATGGGACCAGACGGTGTCCCGGGCTGCGTCCTTCATGAACTCCAAGAAGAGCTAAACCCAAACATAAAAATAGAAGTTATGTTCTTACCATAACATTCCATGTTAGTTGTCTTCTTCTTGCTGGATGGCTCTAAAAGCTCGAGTTGGTTCCATCCCACAATGAGTTACCTCAGATCCGCTTTGTAAGCTAACCCAGCTTATCAAAAACAGTAAAACTGTGAAACAGAATCCACAGCAGGAAGAAAAGGGGTGACCTATACCCTGAAACAAGAAAATATGCATAATAGCATATGACTAAGAAAGAGGTGGTAGAAAGAGAGGTCACGATCACAACTCCTCTAGGTCTGTCCAGGCCAGGGGAAGAAGACAACTAACATGGGCGTTATGGTAAGAACATAACTGTTGTCTATCTCGCCTTCATTCTTGCTGGATAGGACGCGTCCTAGCACTTTGTCCCGGGTGGCCTAACGAAACAGACTCCTGAGAACAGTGGAACCAAAATTAGCTCTATGCCTAGAAGCTAAATCCAACTTATAATGGGAAATAAAAGTGTGAGGAGTAGCCCAAGTAGCCGCTGCACAAATGGTGTCAATAGGCAGTCTGTCTTGGAAGGCTAGAGAAGTAGCCAAAGCTCTGGTGGAATGGGCTTTAGGTTTATTAGGCAGTTTTGGTGTCTAATCTCATAAACAAGGGTAATCAGAGATGTTAGCCATCTGGATAAAGATACCTTTGAAACTGGAAGTCCCTTTCAGACAAACAGCTGATCAGATTTTCTGAATTGTTTCTGTCCAAGTAGTACCTTAATTGACGATGAACATCCAGGCAGTGTAATTTTGTTCAGACCTATTTGAATACTCCGGAAAAAGACAGGGAGGTCAATGCATTGGTTTAGATTTGATGTTGAAACCACCTTAGGCAAAAGGACGGGTTAGTGGAAACTCTGTCCTTATGGAACACAAGGTAAGGAGAACGACAACTGAGTGCTTGAAGTTCTGAAATTCTTCTAGCTGATGTGATAGCCACCAGAAAGAGAGTTTTCCATGATAATAACTTTAAGGAACATGAAGCTGCAGGTTCGAAAGGGGAAAGAATCAAAGAAGCAAGAACTAAATTTAGGTCCCAAGGAGAAGGAGGATTTCTTACAGGAGGTCTGAGAAGAAAAACTCCTTTCAAAACTTTGCAGAGTTTGTGGGACATTAGGGCAGATTCAGAAATACCCACATGGAAATTAGAAATAGCTGCCAATTGAACCTTAAGAGTAGATGGAGATGAACCTGCATGGAAGAGTTCAGCAAGAAAATCAAGGACTAGTTGGATGGAAGCGGTGAAAGGATCTATGTCCTTTCCTTGTGCCCAATATGAGAAGCGTTTCCACTTACTCAAATAAATCTTTCGAGTGGAAGATTTATGGGAAGCTATCAAAATATCTCTAACAAAGTGAGATAATTGAGGAAGCCTGGCTACGGTTGGAAGTGGAGGAACCAAGCAGTGAGGTTCAGAGAGGGAGGCGATGAAACTGACCCGACTGATGGATCAAAAGATCTGGAACTAGGTCCAGATTCCACGGTCGCTCAAAAGAAATCGATGTAGAAAGGGGAACCACACTTGTCGAGGCCAGTAAGGAGCAATGAGGATCAATGAGGCCTTCTGAGCGATAGCTTTCTGTATTACTTGAGAGATCAGTGGGAAAGGAGGAAATGCATACAGAAGTCCCGGGGCCAAACTTGGACTAGCGTCCCTGCTGGGTTGGCCTGGTAAAGGGAATAGAGTGAAGTATTCTCTGCACTTGCTGTTTTGGGAGTAGCAAAAGATCGCAGCAAGGCTGACCCCACTTGAGAAATATCTCTCACTACAGAGTCTTTCAGAGACCACTCGTGAGGCATGAGAATAGCTCTGCTCAACTTGTCCGCAATGTGATTGGACTTCCGGGGATGTGCGTTGCTATCAGAAACGCTGAGAAGAAATCGCCCATTGCCACAGTCTGAGTGCTTCTCGACACAGGGGTATGATCTGGTTCCGCCTTGTTTGTTGATGTACCACACTACAGACATATTGTCTGTCTGGATTGCAATCGTTCCCAAGGGAAGAGAGTCTTGAAGGGCTTGCAACGCTAAAAGCACTGCTCTCATCTCCAGAACATTTATGTGCAAGTGGCATTCGTTTGGTTGCCATGTGCCCTGGACTGTCCTGCCCTGATAATGCCCCCACCCGATCAGGGAGGCATCCGTTGTCAGAGTAGCAACCGGAGGAGGTGGAACAAATGGTCTCCCCAACAGGAGCTGGGGAAGACATCCACCACATGAGATGCTTTTTGATCATAATGGTGTGAGACATTGGAAGTTCCTGGTATGACCATTGAGAAAAGAGCATCCACTGAAGGATCCGCATGTGGTATCTGGCCAATGGGAGGAGGTATGGCGCTGCCATGATTCCCAACACCTTTAGAACTAACCTGGCTTTGGCTCTGTTGTTGTTGAGAAGAAGTGACACCAATTTTGAATGTCTGATATCCTTTGGTTCGCTAGTGTTGCAGACATGTTTACAGTATCAAAATTTGCCTATGTAGGTAATAGTACGACAAGGCGACAAAACAGACTTTAATTTATTGAGATACCCAGTTTTGACAGGCGAAAAGTGTAATCTCTGGCCATCAGAAGGAGATGCTTGGTGGGAGCTGTGAGGAGCCAGTCGTCCAAATATGGAAACACCTGGAATCCTTGTCGTCTCAGGTGAGAAGCTACCACTGCCATGCATTTGGTAAACACCGGGGCAGTGGTGAGACCAAAGGGCAGGGCCCTGAATTGAAAATGACTGGTTCCCAGCCTGAAGCGGAGGAATCTTCTGGGCGCCTGTTCATTTTATGTGATAGTACGCGTCCTGAAGGTCTATAGAGCACATCCAGTTTCCTTTTCCCAATAGGGGAAGAATGGATTGCAGCGTGACCATCCGAAATCTTGTTTTCTTGACCGATCTGTTCAAGATACTGAGATCCAAAATTGGTCTCCAGTCCCTGTTTTCTTTGGAACTAAAAAGAACCTTGAGTAGATTCCGGATCCTTGTTGGTCTGCTGGCACTGGCTGAATAGCTCTTTTGAAAGCAGTTTTGAAATTTCCAAAGCTGCTATATCCCTTTGAGGGTGGAACATCTGGAAGGGATTTTTTGACTGATTTGGAAAGCGAAGAAAGGGATGGAATAACCTTGAAATGATGGACTGTACCCATTTGTCTTGTGTCAAGGATAGCCAGGCTTCTGGGTACAGTGACAATCTTCCCCGACTGCCTCCGAAGATGGGCAGTCGGGCAACAAGGGATGCTGAAAGGGCTTGTCAGGAAGGCTTCCCGATTGCCCTGGTTCTGCGGACCCCTGCCCCTAACCATTGTTATTCCCACCTCTGCCTCTGGTAGGAAGCGACTCTGTCGTCAGGCGAAGTCCCTTGAGATTGTTTACGGAACCACATCTTTCCACCCTTCTGGCCTTTGGGGTAAGGCCTAGAAGGAGTCGAAAACAGACTCCGACGGCAGAAAGGGTCTTGCCATCAGTCTCGCACCTAGTCAGGGTTTCTTTCACTTGAGGACCAAAGAGATGATCCATCAAAGGGGAGTTCGTGAAAGGCGTCTTGAAAGGTTCGTTGCATAGCCGCATCCAGGCGTGCCCTACCCTGTTCCTGCGGCTCTGCTCGCTCCATCGGCCGCATAAGAGAGGCGCATGGAGGAGTTGGAAATGGAATTAAGGATAGCTAGCTGCGTGTTCATTTTTTCTTGGAACCAGCTGCAACATCTCACTCGCTTCCTTGACCAAGTCCCTTTGAAGGCAGTGAAATGGCACAGGTAATTCAGCATGGTAAAAGTCGCTGAGGAGAACATCCGCTTCTATCCATGGACCTAGATTCCTTGTTAGGTGGATGGACAGGCACTGAAGGATCAGCCAGTTCCTTCTTTGTGGCGGCAGCTACCACCATACCATCCACAGAAACTCCTTTTGATAAAAATTGCTTGTCTGATGGAGCTGTGATGAATTTGGAGGGTCTCCTGGGAGTGGGGTCCACTGAATCAGGAGCCGTCCATGCCTTTGCAACCACCTGCATGAGGGGGGGGGACACCCAGGAGGTGGAAGGACGAGAGCCAAACGCCTCAAGATACACAGATTAGTCCTCTGAAGGGTTGAGGGCTGGCCAATTTCCCCTCTGTTTAAGGATCTCCAGAATGGCTGCAAATGAGACATCTACAGAAGGGGGGGAACCCTCAGAATCATCC
The DNA here is from genome assembly GCF_019279795.1 of Protopterus annectens. NCBI lineage: Eukaryota > Metazoa > Chordata > Ceratodontiformes > Protopteridae > Protopterus > Protopterus annectens. The sequence goes on from NC_056725.1 coordinate 820,672,582, forward strand.
AGATCTGTGTCGCGTGATAGACTCAGGTGAGTCAATGTGCTTCCTCTTGCACTTCCTCTTCCGAGGGGCTCTTCTGCCAAATCAGGAGAGGCCTCGGAAGAGGATGAAATCCCAAAGGGGACTCCTGAGGAGCTGGCTCTCTGCGGTCCGGGATGAGGGAGTGAGTCGACTTACCTGAGGCAGTATAGAGGGAGGGGCCGACTGTGGAGTAGAGCCAGGCTCTAACACACGCACCCCTGTCAGGCAGAGCCAGAGGTCCTCCGAGGGGCTAAGGACCCCTCAGCACCGACAGTGATGGCTCAGCCGATGTCGGAGCCGAACCGAGAGGGAGAGGGGGTCGGACAAGGGTCGATGCCACTCACCAAGTCGGCGCCGAGATTCCTCCCGCGAGCGGGCGAAGACAATTGTCTCGGCTCGAAGTGACCAGTCTCGGTTCGAACTCAAAGAGTCGAAGGAGGAAAGAGTTGATGGACGGGGCAGGCACCGACTGATGAGTCGGGCTCTGAAGCATCTGGGCAAGTGCCTCGGACTTAAGTAGTCGACTCACCACCCCCTGAAGGTCATGATCGGAAAGCCTCGATGACCTAGAGGAATGAGACCTTTGGCTCCGTTCAGACAGCAGGGAGATCCTGGAGCCGAATGAGCGGAGCCAAGAGAAGGTGACCGAGACCTCTTTCTGGCTGTCGGCTCCGAAGATCTTGTCGGAGCCGTCGATAACCTCGGCTCCGGCGAAGCCACAGAAACTGTGGACTGAGTCTTATCGGCTCCAGGGTTGAACAACCTGAGGTCTCGGCTCAGAAGACCTCGATGCCTTAGAGGGCTTCCTGTTGAAACTGACAGGAATCCTCTGGTTTTAACAAGCCTCTCAAAATTAACTTGTTCTTTCTCCTGCAGGACCCTGGGGCTGAAGCCATGGCACACAGCACAGGAGTCCTGCAGAGACAGTAGACACAAAGTGTGGCGTCTGTCAGAGACATTTTCTGACAGCACGCATCACACTTCTTGAATCAAGACCTTTGCTTCTTTGACATTATCCTAACTGACAGGAGTACACACACACACCAAACACACAGTTATACCCTGTCAGAAAAATTATTAATAGTAAAAATAATTAACAATTTTAGTCAAAAATTAGAAATTAAGCACAAACACACCCTAGGAAGGAAGGCCAAGGCCCAAGGGAAGAACCAGCGGTTCTTTTAAAAGCAGGGAAAAATAGGGTCGGGGATAAAAACTATATTCTACACTAATTTGTGAAGAATTAAGGTAAAAGGGGAAAAAAGAATAACTTTAGTATAAAAGCTAACACTCACCAGGAACCGGTAGAAGCAACCAACCTCGAAGCTGTAGCGGCAAACGAGATCTGAGGTAACTCTCGCCTAGCATTGTGGGATATAAGGGGAGCCTCGAGCCGGTGGAACCAACTCTCGAGCTTTTAGAGTGGCGAGTCGGGCGAGGTCGGCTCCGAACCCATCCAGCAAGAATGAAGGCGAGATAGACAACTTAACATCTACTGTTCAATCTCAGCTTTACTACAGGTTATGTGCCCAAAGAGTGGCGTACAGCAACAGTGGTCCCTATCCATAAAGGTGGTGCCTCAACGGATCCTGGAAACTATCGCCCCATAAGCCTGACTAGCTTGGTCTGCAAAGCTATGGAAAGGATCATCATGGACCTCATAAATAAAGATACTGGGGACCTACAGACACTGGATCCGACCCAGTTCGGCTTTAAGGGCAGATCCTGCCTCTTAAACCTGGTTGATTTCTTTGAAACAGTCACCAAGGCCTTTGACGAGGGGAAGGTGGTCCACACAGCCTACCTGGACCTCGCAAAAGCCTTCAATACAATACCCCACTTGGGCATTATAGATAAGCTCACCAGCTTAAATATAAACCCCTATGTCACTAGATGGATTGCAAACTGGCTCAAGGACAGAACCCACATGGTTAGAATTGCTGGAGCCATGTCAGACTCCAAACCAGTTACAAGTGGTGTCCCACAAGGCTCAGTCCTGGGACCTCTCTTGTTCGGTATATATTTCTCGGAGGTACAGGCCCAACACGGAAGGACTGTGGCTGACCAAGTTTGCAGATTACTGCAAACTGGGCGCCATAATAGACTCTCCAGCCGACACAAGCATCCTCCAAAAGGGCCTCATAGAAACAGACAACTGGTGCCAGAGCCATGGCCTCAAGCTAAATGCCAAAAAGTGTATAGTCATCCCCTTTGGCAAACACAAAGTGTCCATAAATTACCGCATAGGTGGTAATCCATTAAGTACGGAAGAAGTAATTAGGGACCTGGGGACACAAGTTGATAGCAATCTCTCATTTGACAACCACGTGGCCAAAGTGGTTAGAAAAACATTTTATATAGCCCACCTAATCATGAAGGGATTCACATCTAGATCAGGGGAGGTCATCGTACCTCTTTACTCATCACTCATCAGGCCCATAATTGAGTACAATGCCCCTTTTGGGATGTACCTTACCAGACACCTGCAGCAACTGGAAAGACCCCAAAAGTACCTCACCAAGAGGATCAAAGGGCTCAAACAGATGCCATATGCTGCCCGGTTAAAGAAACTCCAGCTCTACTCAGTGGCATACCGCCTGTTCAGAGGCGATCTGTGCCGGACGTATAAAGCCATGTCCAACCCAGAATTAATGGACATGCTGCACCTCAAAAAAACCAAATCCCATCAAGCTACACGCTCGAGAGACTTGAACCTCAGCACTGAAATAAATAGGACATGCTGGAGGGACAAATTCATAACCCAGAGGCTCCCTTCACTCTGGAATAAAATCCCAGTCCAGGTTAGGCAGAGTCCCTCACTGACTCTATTCAAGAGGAATCTTAATGAGTGGATGGGAGATCGTAGGTTTACCCCGGGTATCACTTCTGTGTCACTGTTAGACAGAGGCTCGAAAAAGGGCATAGCAAAATAAATTTAAAATGGGTGGCGAAAGCCAAACACATTCTGGCTAGGCTTATAAATGCCCTAGGGCAGATAGCCTAGTATGAACCTATGAGGGCAGTTCTTTCATTGCAAGCCTTCCAGTACAGTCTCCCTCTAGGGATGATTGCAATTCAGACAGACAATATGGCTGTTGTCTGGTATGTCAGCAAACAATGGGCTATGTCCACAAAAGACCAATATTATATGGGTTGCTGAAGATCCATAAATGTCCGGAAAACCATCCCATGAGACCTTTTGTCTCGGGATGGGGATGGAAAACAGAACCCATATCAGTAGGTTTGCAAAATACTCTTTCAAAGTATTTACAGTATGTGAAAAGTTTATTCTTACAGTTTTTTTTTTTTTTTTTTTTGAGTTATGGACTTCAAGACATTTCGGTTATTTTTCCTCATTAATATTTGAGGTTTTGATGCTTTATGAGGTACAAAGCACTTCAGAAGTGGGAGGAAGGGCTCAGTAATATACAAGTATTATATTACTTTACTGAATTACTCAGGTCTTCCCCTTACTGATGATAATGAGTCTGTGTTGCATAACAGCTGCACAAGGTTATAATGAATGCCTACTCAACAGGTTATGTTCAGCAATTATCACCTGTGTCTGAGCATGCATATCTTTGCAGTAATGAGAAGCAGGTCATTATCACATCAGCAATAAGTGCAGTTACAATATAGCACTGAGTCATCACTTTTCAGGTAAAACTCTCAGCAGCTATCACTGTTATTCACATAAGTAGAAGTCGTTATCACACTGATGAATGCACAAGCCAGATTGTGGTTTACCTCTGCTTGGAGTCATTGCAAGCCACTAACTCATTCTTCATCAACTAGCTATCCTCCAAAACCCCTGATGTATTTTCCTATATATATATATATATATATATATATATATATATATATATATATATATATATATATATATATATATACACATACATATATATATATACACATACATATATTATGAATATTAGGATGACAGTGGCCTCTCTTAGGAGCTTGGAAGATAGGGTGATGCATCTGCTGCATACATTGTCTGTAGTTCTTTAGAGGGGGTGTACATGTGCCCTTTCTGTGCATACATTGTCTGTAGTTCATTTAGAGGGGATTTGCATGTGCCCTTTCTGTGCCCCCTTGTCAGTTACCAGCCAAGCCATTTTGCACCAAGGCCAGGAAGGTTCCTATTCAGAGATCTGTGCCGACTGCTGTTGTGTTGGTGGGTGCATCACGGGGGGCATACCCAGCCATCCATAGATCTTGTGATTGACCTGGATTGCAGTTGGGAACTGAACAGATAATGGGATGCAATTTCCCACATGTACATTAGGTGTTCGTTTCTGAATTTTTGATTTGGTGCTTGTACATACCAGGAAATGTTACTGAATGGTTGTTTCGGGGAAATCTTTCGTTCTGGTGCCTGTGCATACATTATATTGAAGGGCACGCTTGGGTGAATGCTTCATTTTGGTGGTTGTACATACTAGGAAACATTACAGAGGTTTTATTTGGGGAAGTGTTTTAATTTTGGACATTATGCATACCGCAACATTCTACTGAAGGGGTTTCTTGGGTGAAGTGTTCGTGCTGGTGGTTGCACATACTAAGAAATGTTACTGAAGGCTTGTTTGTGGAAACGTTTCATTTTGGGTGCATGTATACCCGGACATAATTACAAGGATGTTGCTTGGGGAAATAATTAATTGTGTATCAGGCAAGTGCTTGTGCATACATGGTCTCACTGCTGAAGTGACTGCTTGGCCAAATTGTGTCATTTTGGTGCCTGTGCATACAGAAAGCAAACAACTGGAGGGGTTACTGAGGACATATAGAAAAGTCAGTCTGCAAATTATATTGGGGTACATCACTTCTGCTTGTATAAAAGTCTCAGCTGCTGTCACTGTTATTCACATAAGTAGAAGTCTATCACTTTGATGAATGCACAAGTCAGTTGTGTTTTTTCTCTGCTTGGAGTCATAGTATAGGTTATCTATAGCTTAAGTTTCAGCGATGGTTATTATAATTTTTTGTTTATGTATCCAGCTTTCAAGAATATTTTATTATCTGTTAACAATATGCACATACTGCATAGAGGAAAACTGATGGGTCTTACTGTAACCAGAGTGATGGTCAGATGCAATAACTGGAATTATTACTTTTGTCACTAATTCTAACATGGATGAACCAGATACGTTTGACATTTCTACCTGTATTACTGTACTTCTGCTTATACCCAGTAGTTGGGCAGAAGACGTTCACCTGTTCAGAAGGGATGGCGTTCAACTAATTGAGGAGGGCATTGCGTGAGGAGAGCTATGCAAGATTGGTAACATGCAGCTCATGAGAAGAATGGAAAACACCCATGACTAAGTAGGGCCAGTATAGTAAGTAAAACTCTATTATGAAATGTGTTGTGTAAAATATATTTATCTGAGTTTAGCAAATAACTGTGGTAAGGAGCTGGTGAGGATGCTGAGAAAGAACAACTGTTTCAGGAGAGTGCTACCACGTACAATCTAATACGTCAGTGACCATCCTGCAATACTTCTTTTTTAGTCTGCTTTTATCAGGCATGTGTAGAGTTTAGATGACGGGAAGGGCTTACTAATACAGAACTTGATCCCTTAGGTCCATTGCTGAATGGACACATGTAAAGAGAAAAGGCATAGGTAAGGCAGACTGCTGACACTGAAGGAGGTTGTGAGACTGCAGTGTTATCGGCTGTCTGAGTGGGTAGCCAGCACAGCTATCGGACAGATGAAATGGCCTTGCCTGCCACTGTCCCATGCCTGTCCTGGGTTCATTAGTGGAGTGGTGGTCCTTACCTTGCTTTTTCTCTTTACATGTACCCATTCAGCAGTATGCTGGCTACACCAAGAATGTGTACAATTACAATCATGTGTGTCTACATGGTAAAACAACTGCTTCTGAATGCTGTACACATGTACATATATCAGTTTTGTTAGGATTTAGGTTACGGAAATTATGATTTTTTCATAATTTGGTAAATAACTTTGCAAGGGAGCATGTCAGTGTGCCAAGTAATAGCCCATTTTGAAGACAGTATTGATAGTTCCAATATGGTAAAAGAATTGTGCCTGTATGGTGTACACATATGCAGATATCAAAGTTTATTTCGGACATAGGTTATGGAAATTATGATCTTTTTTCATATTTTGGTAAATAACTTTGCAAGGGAGTATCTGAATGTGCTACGTAATACCTCATTTTGATAACATGGGAAAAGAATGGTGCCTGTATGTTGTACTCATATGCAGATATCAAAGTTTGTTTCTGACTTAGCATCTAAAAACAGTATTGATAGTTCTATCATGGTAAAAGAATGGTGCCTGTATGTTGTACTCATATGCAGATATCAAAGTTTGTTTCGGACATGGGTTATTAAAATTATGATTTTTTTTTTTCATATTTTGGTAAATAACTTTACAAGGGAGCATCTGAATGTGCCAAGTAATACCTCATTGTGAAGACAGTATTGATAGTTCTAACATGGGAAAAGAACAGTGCCTGTATGTTGTACTCATGTGCAGATATCAAAGTTTGTTTCGGACTTAGGTTATGGAAAATGATTTTTTTTTCATATTTTGGTAAATAACTTTGCAAGGGAGCATGTCAGTGTGCCAAGTAATACCTCATTTTGAAGACAGTGTTAATCCTTACAACATGGTTAAAGAACTGTGTCAGTGCACTCTACACATGTACAGACATCACAGTTTGTTTAGTCTTGTATGATTATGAAAATTATACATTTACAATACTTTTCATTATTATGCCCATATTTTTGCAAGGGAGCATGGTGATCACACAAATGATGCATCATTTTGAAGCCGACATTCAGATGCACAACTTCTACACTGATATGTAGGCTCTGTCTGTTACAGGTGATAAGATATTATGCTTTATCAGTTATGAAAAATAATATATTAATCATATTTCTGTGAATATCACAAGAAAGGAACATCACACAGTAATGGTTAAGGTATCATTTTAAAGCTGACATTCATACTAGCAAATTACATTCAAACTGTACGGGTCTGCATGCTACACTGACCAAGATATTATGCTTTGTTTTTCCAAAAACGTAAAAAATATGCACAATATCAGCATTCCTTACCAAATATTTAATAATGACGGATATACACTATCAACATTTACACTGTTGGAAAGGTCGGTGTCTGCTGAACAACTTTTGCGTTTACATTTTTAGTCTAGCTCTTATTAAGCAAGCAGCTTTTCCCGAGTGGCTCCGGAGTGAATGAGTTAAGAACTTCCTCAGTCTTGTTGCCAAACAGGCGGCGGTCCTGATTTAAGGCATCCAACAATTTATCGTTAACATGATCAGGCAAAGATTGCTCCTTAAGCCAAGCATGCCTTCCTAACACAGACCCACTAACAGCAACCTTGCAAGAGGCCTCTAATGAATCAAATCCACATTGCAAAAGTATGTTTTCCAACCTGTTCAGCAGAATGCATTAAATCCTGTAATTCTTTATTTTCCGCACAGTCAGGAATCAACATCATTTTCTGTTTAAGCAATCCAGTAACAGGTTGATGACACTTTAACATATGAAGCTGGCAATTTAAAGCCCTAATGGCCAAGGTTGCAGAAGTGTAAACCTTCTTAATCCATCTATCCAGCGCTCTGGAGTCTATCAGAAGGAGTAGGATTTTTAGCAGTAGAAGCCTTAATGCCCTTGCGTCCCTGTGAAATAGTCTCTGGATCCGCAATAGGATTTTTAAAAAGGAACTTGTGTGACTCAGGAACCCTGTAATATCGGTCAGGTTTTCTGGGAGCAGGAGGCAAAGAATCGGGGGCAAAACTAGATTCGGAAAAAGCATCAACCATGTCTAGTAAAGGAGGAATAGCTAAAGGCCTATGCTGAGGCAGGAGTAAGAAATCCCTAAGCCTCTTTTTTGAATCAGAAAAATCCTTGTTTTCCCAGTGGAAATGCTCCCTTAGAGTATGTAAGGTTTCACCAAAAGAAAAATCCTTTTGAAGTGGAAGCAAAGGGAATGGAGTCCTCTGCATCAGAATCCTCATAAGTAGATGAGGGCAAATCCAGATCATCAGAAGAATAAGAAAAATCAGAATCCTGGTCAGAAGATTCATAAACAACTTCAGTCCTAGGTCTCTTAGAAGGGGAAGGTTGGCTTCCCCTGATTAGAGTTATAAGATCTTCAGCCATTCTTATTTGTTTTTTTTAGGCATAGAGGCCTGAGCATGCGGCCTGGGCGTCAATTTTTTAGGCATGGTTCGAGATTTAGGCCTAAATGAAGAAGGAAGCGTCGGTTTAATATGCATGTCTGTAGGCCTGAATACACCCTCAGATGCTGGTGCCTGCGCAACGGCTCTGGACCCATCAAAGGTAGAGATATCTGCGAGTTCCATAGTTGAAGCACCTTGCGGCATACCAGACTCCGAATGGGTCTCAGCAGAGACCTGCGAATCAGAAGTAGCGGGTATCAGGGGCTGCGAAAGCACCTCACTGAGTACCGGTAAACTGGCGACTAGCTTATTAGCGTCGTCTGCAGTTTTGAACTCGGCAGCCTGTCTGTCTTTATCTTTGCATTTTTTCGAAAAGCCGGTAGTCGGATGGCTAACTGACGACATTTCTGGATAATTAGAGAACCGAAATATTTAGAGGCAAAAATATACAGACGATGGATAGTGCGCCGATTAAATAAAGCACAAAACTGACAGCAAAGTACATTGTGGTCAGGGCCTAGGCATGGAATACAGTACGAATGAAAATCTTTATGAAGTATTTGCTTTCCACAAGTAAGGCAATTATTAACTTTTACTGACATCGGTAAGGAGCAAGAAAATGTTTCCCCAACGGGGTACTTAGCTTTAGTTGAAGACTTTGGTTCTGAAACTTGAAAACAAATATTTCAGGAGTCAGCAGACAGGCACTTGCTAACTGCTTCTGCTTTGGGCACCTCATGGCAAGAAAGACTGATGTAATGGCGTCTGCTGCATGTTTTATACCCCTGACAACCTGACGTCATGGAAGAAGGGACAGCAACAGACACAGGACCCAAGACTTTGTCAATCAGGCTGACTGAGGGCTACTGCAAGCAGATAACCCAAATGTAATGACTGCAATAGTGAAACATGAAGAACATCCCTAAGCAGTCTTTAGGCCTAGAATGGTATCAGTAAAGTAGATATACCAAGTAAACAGGCATTTTTCCCCATTTAAGACATTTATCACCAGAAGATACCATTAAAAAAAGCACAAGGAAATGTCAATCTATGACGAAAATGTGCTGCTGGAAGCATATCCAAATATACAAAGACAAAAATCACAAAAAAGCCCAGTTAGACTGAATATTAAAAAGAATGACGGAGTAAGAACTGATAAAATGCTCCTTCCATACCAGAAAGCAGAAATATCACATACAAATGTGCAAGTATCCTGCACAGATCGCCATTAACCAGGTTCCTTCTACAAACCGCTAAATGCAACTTAGACTAGAAAAGGACAAATAATTGTCAACTCCAAAATAAAACTACAGCATAATTACATTATTGTGGAGATCAGAAGAATCCACTAACCCCAGACACAAGGATTAAATCAGAACGCTTCCATGCCACATATGAAAAAAAGCATTTCTCTGGTGACCTGAAGGACTGTAAAATAAACATTTAGAGATGTGTAGGTGAGGGTTTGGGTTTTTTCTATCAAAAATTTCTAACTGCAATTCTTTCTAACCATACCTAGAACCTGTCAAGTTTCTTGTGTAATCAAGATTAACCAGGCAGGAGATCACAGTTGAGTGAGGTATTCACTGTAAAAGAAACCCTTCAAAAGATGAAAACTGGACTTCTGTTCACCAGCATCAGCCTTACAACCAGATTTTTTTGAGTAGTTGTTGGAATAGTGCATGTGCGTGCGCACACACACACTATAAAGGCTGTTATAGTGTTATTTTTAGTTCTAGTGAGACAAACTACACTTGCACTTTTAACAAAGTTACGGTGGCAAACATCAGTAATTAATCCAGTGGAGAAATCGCACAAAAATTACTACACATGCATTCAGAGACCATGAAAAGGAAATGGTGGTAGGGTACATTATAGTTGTGTGGAAGTACACTTGTATCCTCAAAGATTTTCTATTATATTGTCACTGCAAGGATAAACCACAAGTGGTCTTCCCAACTAATGAGACTTCATTATTGGTCAGGGTTTCTTACAGTATCCCTGAACTAGCACACAAATGGAATTACAGCTGTATAAAGAACCTACAGAAACTGCAGATGTTCATGGGGTCACTGTTGCAGTGCGACAAAGATCTCTGCTTCGGGCCAAATCCAACATCCAGTTAAACTTTCCAGAATTGAGAGCCCTTCCCCATTGTCACCTTACCTCAGGAATGCCTCCATGTGCCTATTACAAAGTGGCATCCGCCCGACTATCTTTAGTTCTTTCTTGCCCCCAAGCTGGGTAGAATCATGCACATTAGGGACTGTAGGCCATAACATGCTTATGTCAGGGTCTGCTAAACTACCTTAATACAGTGGTGGAAGTCAGTGACAGAACACAAACCTTTCTTCTGTAACCTGAAAAAGAAGGGAATGGAAACGGGGCAGAGAAGTGAAGAAAATGGAGTACATCAGTATCCTTCCAAGCCTGCAACAGTACCACTTCAGAAAGCATCAGAGGAAAACACCAGGACTATAAAAGTAACCACATTTAAATATATCTATAGCACTATACTGTCTTTGCTTCACTGCTAGAGCAATAATTTATAAAAAAGATTCCCAAAACTTATCTAATTAAGGTGGCCAGTTAAGTGTTCAGATTAGTGACAGAGTATGCACTTCAAAACAGCAGAGGAAAACCTAGGTTTCAGCCCTAGAAATAACAAGCCAGTAGTGTTTACAAAAGGAAAGACCAGAAGACTAAATGGCTGTTTTTAGGATGTCCTAGGTCCAAGCTCCTTTGAGAAAGGCTGCAATAACAGTGATGCCCCTTGCAGAATGGCATAAGACTCTCTTGTAAATGTACTGCCATGCATTTTCTGGCAAAAGTTAATGCAGTGTGCAAGCCACTCTGAGATAGTTCCGTCACCGACTATCTTTGTTTAGATTCCCCAAAAGAAATTAACTGATCTGATTTTCTGAAAAACTCATTTCTTCCTAGATCTTACCTCATCTATACACATTCAATGAGTGAAGGATAATTCCTTCTTTATTTTGAGGATTATGGAAGAACACTGACAGTTTGGTTGCTTGGCTGAGAGCTACCTCAAACTAAAACTGGTGTAAAGGAAGGATAGGTATGCAGGGTTGCCTTGTCTCTATGGAACTACAAGAAATGATCCTTGCACACAAGGGCTTCTAGTTCACACACTCTTCTAGCAGAGATGATAGACATCAGAACACTAGTTTCCTAGTAAAGAATTTGAGGGGTACATAAGTCGCTGTTTTAAAAGGGTGATAGTCAGTTTTTCTTACACAATACTGAGATGATTACTCCTGACATTACTTCTTTCAATTTTCCAGAAAAAAAATATTGGCTTGTCACAAATATAAATACATACACACACTAAAAAGGAAGGGAACCGTGGCATAGCCTTGTGGGACACTACTAGTGACATTTTTCTGTTTACAGAAAATATCCCTTCCCCTAACAGTATGGGTACAGTCAAATGCCCAGTTACCAATCAACCAGATTACGTTATGGGTTAAAGTTGAGTTGGGACAATTTGTCAATAACTCCAGCATGGAGAAATGGATTCAAAGTCCTTGGCAAGTCTAGAAAAGCAGTGGGGACTGTACACCCCTTATCCATGACTTTAGCAACCATTCTAAAGATCTCAACCAGGCTGAGCAGCTATTATAAAAAGTACAGTTTTGTACCAAACATAAATGTAGATGCTCGCGTGTTCACACTGCTGCAGTCATCACACTTGGGTTATCCTGCAGTCAGGCGGTCCCACAGTCACTGCAGTCAGGCGGTCCCACAGTCGGCCTGAGTTCCAAAGTCTTGGTCCGGCGTCTGTTGCGGTCGCTTCTTCCCGGACGTCAGTGCGACAGGGGTAGAAAAAAGGCAGCCTACGCCATTTTCTTCAGTTTTTCTTGCCCCCAAATAGGAAGGCAATACATAATCCTAAGTAAATTACATAAGTAGAAAACAATAGCTACAGCTGTAAGCAAATACACCATATAGAAATACATCATAGAGATTGTATAAAGTGGGAGATATAGATAAAACCCAAGTAAGAAGACGGATGGAGGGAGGGTAACCTGGACTGCAGCAGTGTGAACACTCGAACATCTACATTTATAGTAGGTACAAAACTGTACTATGTTCATCGTGTTACACTGCTGCTGTCATCACACTTGGGTTGAATCCCAAAACTAAGGATGGGCAGTTGGTACTAAACAGGGTTTGCAGAAGCTAGTAGGCCCTGCAAAACTGCAGTGGCAAAGCCCGCTCTGGTTTTTGAGTATAGAGGTAAGTGGTAGTGCTTGATGAAGGTGTGCACTGAACTCCAAGTTGCAGCTTCCAAGATATCCTTGGTTGGTACTCCTCTGAGGAAGGCTGCTGATGTTGCTGTAGCCCTGGTGGAATGAGGCCTAATGTTACCAGGGACAGGTTTCCCATGGTGTGTGTAGCATAAACGGATACAATGTCCTTTCCATTTTGAAATGGTCTGTTTTGAGATGGGCTTTCCTTGAGAAGCATAGGATACAAAGAGCTGATCAGATTTTCTGAAAGCCTTTGTTTTATCCAAGTAGAAACGTAATTGCCTGTGAATGTCCAAAGAGTGTAGGAGTTTTTCCCCTTTATTCTGGGGGTTTGGATAAAAGGTGGGTAAATGAATGGTTTGGTTTAGAGCCACACTGGATGCTACCTTTGGCATAAAGGAAGGGTTAGTTCGTAGAGAGACTCTGTCTTGATGAAAAATGATGAAAGGCTCTACTGCCATTAGGGCCTGTAGCTCTGAGATTCTTCGTGCTGAAGTTATTGCTAGCAGCAAGGCAGTTTTCCATGATAAAAATTTTAAATCCGCTGAAAAAGCTGGTTCGAAGGGTGGCAGTGTAGGTTTTTCCAGAACAAAATTGAGGTCCCAAGTTGGTGTTGGTGCTCTCCGGGGCTGTCTTATGTTCTTAGCCCCTCTGAGGTACCGTCTTAGTAATGGCTGTGGAAAAATAGGAGGATCCGTGCTGTAATGAGCTGAAATAGCTGAAGCGTGGATCTTTATAGATGAAAAGGAAAGGCCTTTGTGCAACATCTCAGTCAAATATTGCAGAATCTGAGGAATATTTGGAACAAGAGGATTTTGGCCTGTAGCCTGGTTCCAGGCGCAGAATCTTTTCCATTTGTCTGAGAAGGTTTTCCTGGTGCTGAGTCTCCTAGCCTCCAAAATGACATCCATAACAGCTGTAGAGAGAAGTGTTGACTGGTTGTTTAGATAATCTGCCATGCAGCCAGATTTAAAGTCTTCAGCTGGCTGTGTAGAATTGGATTATTTTGCTGAGTCAGCAGGTGAGGAAACTGAGGTAAAATCCATGGTGGGCCTTGCGCCATGTTCCTTAATACTGGATACCAGTGTTGGTGTGGCCAGTCTGGAGCAATGAGTATCATTTGTGGCCTCTCTAGTCTGGCTTTTAGTAGCACCTTTGCCAGAAGAGGCAGTGGAGGAAAGGCATACAATGTTAGTGTTTTCCAACTGAATGAGAGGGCGTCCACTTTCCAAGCTAGTGTGTGGTATTGTCCTTGTGCAAAACTTTCGTAGTTGGTAGTTTTGGGGGGAGGCAAACAGATCTATGTCTGGGCTCCCCCATTTCTGAGTCATCACTGTGAATACTTGTGGGTCTAGTTTCCACTCGCGAGGATCCATGATATTTCTGCTTAGTTTGTCTGCCAATGTATTTTTCTTTCCTGGCAGGAATTGTGCTTGTAGTTGAACTTGGTAGGTCAGTGCGGTGTTCCACAAGGTCATTGCTTGCCTGCATAGGGGGTAGGAATGTGTGCCCCTTGTTTGTTTATGTACCACATCACTGTGGTGTTGTCAGTCTATTAGAAGTTGTCCTGGATGTAGAAGGTCCTTGAAAGCTGTTACGGCATTTTGTACAGCTAACATCTCTCTCTGATTGATATGTAGATGCCTTTGATCTGCAGACCATTTGCCCTGAATACACTGTCCTGCCATGTGTGCTCCCCAGGTACAGTCCGATGCATCTGTTGTTATAGTTTGCCTTTCTGTGGGTAAGGTAAAAGGCTGACCCTTGTTGAGGTGACACGCCTGAGCCCACCATAGAAACTCCTGCTGAAGGCAGGAAATGATTGGTATTATTGTTTCCAAGCTGTGGCGGTTTTGAGTCCATATGCTTTTCAGGTACCATTCTAATTTCCTCATATGCAGTTTTGCATATGGTATTAGTAGAATGCAAGATGCCATGAATCCCAAGGCCTGCAGAATTTTTCTTGCAGGGAGTTGGGTCTTTGTTGCCATCATTTTGAAGTATTGAGTCAGTTGTCCTTGCTGGTCTGGCATGAGATAAGCCATCTGGGCCATTGTATTTAAGCTGGCACCCAGAAATATTATGTCTTGTGAGGGCACTAGTTTTGACTTCTTTTCGTTTACTGTGTACCCTAGGCAACTTACTAGGTTTTTTACAAATGCCAGATGTTTTAAAAGAATGTCCTTGCTTTCTGCTTGAATAAGGCAGTCGTCCAGGTATGGATATATTTGAATTCCTCTTTGTCTGCAGTATGCAATTACTGGTGCCAGGCATTTTGAGAAGACCCTGGGCGCAGTAGATAAGCCAAAGGGCAGTGCAGAGAATTGGTAATTAGTTGTACCTGGTATAAATCGGAGGTATCTTCTGCAATTTTGTCTGATAGGGACATGCAGGTATGCCTCCTTGAGGTCAAACGTTACTAGCCAACCCTTCTTGCCCAGCATGGAAAGAAGTTGCTGTAGTGTGAGCATCTTTAATTTGGGTACTTCCAGGTATGCGTTTAGAATTGAGAGGTCCAGAATGGATCTCCATGCTTTGTCCTTTCGGGGAACCAGAAAGAGTCTTGAGTAAAATCCTTGCCCTTGCTCCTGTGTAGGGACCTGTTGAATGGCTCTCATGTCCATGAGTGCTGTAATTTGTCTTTGAGTCTCTGCCCATTGATTTAGTGGCAGGTTTGGCATTCCTTTTATCCTTGGTAAAGTGTGAAAGTAAAACCTGTATCCTTGAGATACAATATTTAGGACCCATTTGTCTTTTGTGATGATGTGTCAATTGTCTGCAAAATGTGAATGTTTTCCTCCCAAGGGAGCTGCCAAGATTGATTTGTCTGGCAGTCTGAGGAGTAAGTCATTGTGATCGTCTTCTGATAGTTTGAGACCCGTCTTCTCCTCCTTTCTGGGTTGTGGCACCCCACTGTCGTGGCTTGTAAGAGCCTTGTGGCTGACCTCTGCCCCTTGGGCATCTGTATTTGCCCCTCTGTGGTCTGTCAGAAATTGGAAAGGACCAGGTTTTTGGTTGGCCAGTTTCTGCTGAAACGAGGAGCTTGAACCTGTTAAAAAATCCTTGACAGTCTGCATAGATTTTGCCTTATCCTCCATTTTCTTTAAAACATCCTGCTTTAAAACATCCTGCTGTAAGTGTGCATCCAATAACTTTGCTTTAACACGATCAAGTAAAGTTTGTTCTTTTAACCAAGCATGCCTACGAATGACAGGCCCTGTTACAGCTGCTCTACAAGAAGCTTCCAATGAATCAAATCCACATTGCAAAGTATGTTTTCCCACTTGTTCTGCTGCATGCAACACATCTTGCATTTCCTTTTAATCAGGCTGTTCTGTATGTGTGCTCATTTTTTGTTTTAATTGAGACATCAAATATTGTTGATATTTCAGCATGTGAAACTGGCAATTTAAGGCCCTCGTAGCCAGAGTAGTTGAGGTATATACTTTCTTTCCCTATCTGTCTAGTGCTCTAGAATCCCTTCCAGAAGGTACAGGATTTTTAGCAATAGAGGCCTTAACTCCTTTGGGACTCTGGGAAATGGTTTCTGGGTCAGCAACAGGGCTTTTATATAGGAATTTATGTGAGTCAGGGACTCTGTAGTATCTGTCTGGTTTGGCTGGTGCAAGAGGTTATGAATCTGGGTTAAGGCTAGATTCTGAATAAACATCATCCGGAATGTCTAACACAGGTGGAATAGCAAGGGGTCTGTGCTGGGGTAGTAAGAGGAACTCTGAGCCTTTTCTTAGAATCAGAGTAATCCTGGCATTCCCAATGGAAATGTTCCCTCATGGTATGTAAAGTTTCCCCAAAAGAGTAGTCTTCTGGGGGAGATCCTGAAGGAATGGACTCTTCAGCATCAGAGACTTCAAAAGGGGGAAAAGAGTATTCCTGTTCCTCAGAAGAATCTGAGGAAATAGAGACCTGGTCAGAGGAAGCGTAGTCCTCCTCCTGTCTAGGCCTTTTGTCAGGTGGGGGATGGGAACCCCTGATTAGGATAATTAAGTCTTCAGCCATCTTAAGCATCTGTTTCTTAGGCATGGGGCCTTGTACTGGAGACTGCTGTACAGGCTTCCTTACTTTTAAAGGAGTTTTCTGTTTTGCATAGGACTTAATAGTAAATGTAATCTGTCTGAAGACACCTTCAGCAACTGACTGCCTTTCAACAGCACCAGAATCCCCTTCAGCCATGGAGTCGGAAGGACCTAAAGATAAAGGCTCTGAAGGCCCAGCAATCTCCGCTTGTGAGTCGGATGCAGCCTGGGGTTCTAAATCAGCGGTCGTCAGGGGCTGCGTAGGCGTCTCGCTGAAGACCAGAGAACCAGCGACTGGCCTAGCAGAGTCCTCGGTGTCTGGTTTGGGTCTCGGCTGCCTGTCCTTATCTTTGCGCTTTTTATGCATCCTGGTTGTCGGTTGCTCCGACGGCATGGTATAATTAAATTTTCTACCAAAATAATGTCGGGCGAAATCAGACCGTTTAATAGTTCGTTTGTTAAACCTAGCACAAAACCGATAACCTGTGACGTCGTGGTCTGGGCCTAGACAAGGGATACAATAAGAATGAAAATCCTTATGAGGTATTTGCTTCCCACAAGAAATGCAATTATTAACTTTTTCTGACATCGGTCTGAGGCAAGAAAAGGTTCCCCAAGGGGTACTTAGCTTTATTGAAGATTTCGGTCTGAAATTCGATTTGAAAATCTCAGTAGTCGGCCGACCAGCACTTGCTAACTGCTTCTGCTTCGGGCACCGCGCTGCAAGAAAGACTGAAGAAAATGGTGTTGGCTGCCTCTTTTATACCCCTGTCGCACTGACGTCAGGGAAGAAGCGACCGCAACTGACACCGAACCAAGACTTTGGAACTCAGGCCGACTGCGGGACTGCCTGACGGCAGGATAACCCAAGTGTGATGACTGCAGCAGTGTAACACGATGAACATCTGTCAAATGAACCATGGTATTTGGACCAAATAACTAGACAGAGAGGAAAGGTGAATGAGTGAAGTGAGGCCAAGACAGCATTTGAAATGCAAGAGAGACCATCGTCCCTACCAGGGAGAGATAGAGTACAGGCAAAGACAGAGAGACAGGGGAATTTAAGTGAATGACCTGCTCTGGTAGAGTATTTACTTAAACATAGAACAGTAGCTGCTGTTAAAGGGGGATAATTAGTAGGGCATATAAAATGCTGCATGATAACTTAAACAATCAAATCAGAGGTGGTTAGAAAATACTGGGAAGAGACCAGAAAAGCAATTTATAAGGGAACAATGGAAGGGCATATGCACAGCTCCAAAGTACCCAACAAAGCTCACAAGGTTTAGGATTTTTCTGCTTTGAACTGTTTGCATAGGTACTTTTATAACTAAAGCAGATTAAAAAAAAAATTCCTCAGGTAGAGGACAAAAATTGAAGATGTGATGTGGAAGGAAGAGGTAAAGTACAGTTTTGTACCTACCATAAATGTAGATGTTCGAAGATCCACATTGCTGCAGTCCTTACACTTGGGTAGTCCGCTGTCCTCGGTCGGCCCGAATATCAAAGTATAAGGCTGACGTCGGTCAAGGCGCATTTGACTGACATCAGGACGTCAGGGTACAAATGCGCATGACCGACGTCATATCCTCAGTCTTTTCTTGCCCCAGATGTCAGAAGACCCTAAAAATAAAGGTCAAAACCAAAAGACAGCAAACAAACATCCAAGCACCCTTGCCTAATTATATGTACAAAATATACACTATATACACAATATGTACAACTCAACCCACACAACCACCTCTAACTACAGAGGGAAGGAGGGAGGGTAAATTGACTGCAGCAATGTGGATCTTGAACATCTACATTTATGGTAGGTACAAAACTGTACTATGTTCTTCATCTCACATTGCTGCAGTCCTTACACTTGGGTAGAATCCCAAAGCAGAGGTATGGGAGGATGGTCAAACTATAAGGAAGCAGGAGCTGCCAAAATGCCCTGCAAAACAGCAGTGGCAAAACCAGCCCTGGATTTAGAGTAAAGTGGCAGGTGATAATGCCTAGAGAAAGTATGCACTGAACTCCAAGTAGCTGCCTCCAAAATATCCTTGGTTGCCACCCCTCAAAAAGCTGTCAGTGGCAGTAGCTCTAGTGGAATGAGGCCTAATCCCAGCTGGAATCTCCTTGCCATGATGGGAATAACAGAAAGCAATGCAAAACCCAATCCACTTAGAAATAGTTTGTTTTGACACAGGCTTGCCCTGAGAACTCAAAGCAAAAGAAACAAATAACTGCTGAGACTGCCTGAACCCTTTAGTTCTGTCCAAATAATATCGCAACTGCCTGTGTACATCTAAAGTGTGCAAAATCTTTTCCCCTTTATTTTGGGGATTTGCATAAAAAGTAGGCAAATGAATAGTTTGGTTTAAAGCCACACTAGAAACCACTTTAGGCATAAAGGAAGGATTAGTACGTAAAGATACCCTATCCTTATGGAAAATTAAGAAAGGCTCCACCGCCATAAGGGCCTGCAATT
This sequence comes from Protopterus annectens, assembly GCF_019279795.1. Classification (NCBI taxonomy): domain Eukaryota; kingdom Metazoa; phylum Chordata; order Ceratodontiformes; family Protopteridae; genus Protopterus; species Protopterus annectens. The sequence goes on from NC_056725.1 coordinate 820,691,572, forward strand.
CAGAAACCCTTCTTGCAGAGGTAATTGCCAACAAAAAAGCAGTCTTCCATGATAAATATTTCAACTCAGAAGTAGCTGCAGGCTCAAAAGGTTGTAGAGTGAGTTTCTCCAACACAAAAGTGAGATCCCAAGCAGGAGTAGGAGCTCTTCGTGGGGGTCTTATATTCTTTGCCCCTCTAAGAAATTGCTTGAACAAAGGATGAGAAAACAATGGTGGGTCACAGTCATAGTGAGCCGAAATTGCTGCAGCATGAACCTTAATAGAAGAGAAAGACAAACCTTTGTCCAGTAACTCAGTAAGATATTGAAGAGCCACACTCAAATTAGGCTCAGAAACATCAAAATCTTTTGCTGCACTCCAAAATAAAAATCTCTTCCATTTATCTGCGTACACTTTTCCTTGTACTAGGCCTTCTAGCTTCCAAAATCACATTCAAAACTTGTTGTGGAAGTTGAGACCCTCTATGGTTCAAAACAGAATATGCCAGGCTGTTAGGTGAAGAGAGTGAAGTTTGACATTGAGCAAATGGCTGTCCTCCTGTGACAACAGGTGTGGAATCAAGGCAAAGGCCATGGAGGCTTCCGTACCAGACTTCTCAGTAATGGGTACCAGTGCTGTCGAGGCCAATCTGGAGCTATTAAAATCATCCTTGGCTTGTCCTGTCTGACCTTTAGAAGTACCTTTGGGAGGAGAGGCAGAGGTGGAAAGGCATACACATGAAGATTGCTCCAATTGAAAGAAAGAGCATCCACTTTCCAAGCTGTGGGATGAAACCTTTTGTGCAAAACTTTGGCAGCTGATGGTTTAGTGGAGAAGCGAACAGATCTATGTCTGGAGTTCCCCATGACACTGTCAATTTCTGAAATACATGAGGATCCAATTTCCACTCATGGGGATCCATAATTGTCTGCTCAACACATCTGCTAAGGAGTTCTGTGCTCCTGGCAGAAACCTTGCCTGAAGATTGAGCTGTAAACTGAGAGCAGTCTCCCACAAAATCATTGCTTGCCTGTATAGAGGATAAGAATGCGTTCCCCCTTGCTTGTTGATGTACCACATGACAGTTGTGTTGTCTGTTAGAATCAACACCTGCCCTGGAAGAAGTAAATCCTTGAAAGCTATTAATGCAAACTGGACTGCCAACATCTCCTTCAGGGTGATATGTAGATGTTGTAGTCTGGCAGGCCACTTGTCTTGTATCCACTTTCCATTTAGATGAGCTCCCCAAGCTTTGTCCGAGGCATCTGTCGTTAAAATCTGACTCGCCTCTGGCCAGGTCACAGAGAGTCCCTTGTTTAGGTGACATTCCTGAGCCCACCACAAAAATTCCTTTTGAATGCAAGGTATTATTTGAATGACAGTGTCCAGATCCTGGCAGTGCTGTGTCCATACATTTTTGAGATACCATTGCAGCTTCCTCATATGCAGTTTGGCATTGGGAAGCACCAGAATACAAGATGCCATGAACCCTAAGGCTTGAAGGACTGTCCTTGCAGTCAGCCCGGACTGATGAGATAGTTGATGGAAGTAAAGGGATAGACTCTTTTGTTTGTCCGGGGTTAAAAAGGCCATCTGGGATGCTGTATTCAGTCTCACACCCAGAAACACATGTCCTGAGAGGGTATTAGGACTGGACTTTATTTCGTTCACAGAATACCCCAGGCATCTTAGCACTGCTATCACATATTCCAAATGATGAAGAAGCTCTTCGCTTCCTTGAGCCAGAATCAGGCAGTCGTCCAAATAAGGATAGATCTGTATACCTTTTAGCCTGAAGAAAGCTATCACTGGAGCCAGAACTTTCGTGAACACTCTGGGCGCAGTAGATAAGCCAAAGGGCAATGCAGAGAACTGATAGTGAGAAGTCCCAGCTCAAAACGCAGATACTTCCTGCAACTTAGTCTGATAGGAACATGAAGGTAAGCCTCCTTGAGATCCAAAGTTACCATCCAATGATCTTTGCCCAGCAGAGGTAAAAGCTGCTGTAACGTCAACATTTTGAACTTGGGAATGTCCAGATAAGTGTTGAGGGTAGATAAATCCAAAATTGGTCTCCACGTGTTCCCCTTCTTTGGTACTAGGAACAGGCGAGAATAAAATCCTAGGCCCACTTCTGGCATAGGGACCGGCTGTATGGCCCCTATTTGGAGTAACAGAGAAACTTGCTTGTGAGCCTCCATTCTTTGTTGAGGAGGAACGTCTGGCATGCCTTTGAAAGGAGGCAAGGTATGGAAATAAAACCTGTAACCGTGGTGTATGATATCAAATACCCATCTGTCTTGGGTAATTAAACTCCAATTTTCTTTGAAAAGTGCCAACCTTCCTCCCAAAGGTGCTGCCAGACGAAAAGGCTCTGGCAGCTGAAAAGGTAGGTCATTGGGTCTGTTTACGAAAGGACTGACCCCTGCCCTCACCAAGACTGTGCAGGAGAACTCCTGTTCTAGGCCTGAAAGAGCCCTGAGCTCTACCCCTACCACGTCTAGATCTACCCCTAGACTGGGAATCATAAGAAGGATACGTCCACCCCTTAGTAGGCCAATTTCTACTAAACTTTGGAGGCTGGACCTGCAAAAAAACAGTCTGCATAGACTTAGCCTTGTCTTCCATTTTCTTTAAAACTGCCTCAACAGGAGGACCAAACAACACGTCAGATTGTAAAGGAGCATCTAAAATCCTTGTTTTAACATGTTCAGATAAATTTTGATCCCTCAGCCAGGCGTGCCTGCGAAGAACTGACCCAGTGGCAGCCACCCTAGACGAGGCCTGTACAGCATCAAAACCACATTGCAAAGAATGCTTACCCACCTGTTCAGAAACATGTACTAAATCTTGCAACTCTTTACAATCAATACCTTCTGCCAGAGCATCAACCTTAGACTTCAATTGTGAAAGGAGATAGTTTTGGAATTTCAACATGTGGAACTGGCAATTCAAAGCCCTCATAGCAAGAGTGGAAGAAGTATAAACTTTCTTTCCCCATCTATCCAAGGCCCTGGCCTCTGTCTGCAGGAACCTGATTCTTTACAACAGAAGCCTTAACACCTTTAGGCCCCTGGCTAACAGTTTCTGGGTCTGCCCTAGGACTCTTAAAAAGATACTTATGAGCTTCAGGCACCCTGTAATACCTATCCGGTTTAACAGGAGCAGGAGGCAAAGAATCAGGATTAAGAGAAGCCTCTGTAAAAACATCTTCCACTACATCCAAAACAGGAGGTATAGCCAAAGGCCTATGCTGGGGTAAAAACAAAAATTCCCTAAGCCTTTTCCTGGAATCAGAGAAGTCCTGACCTTCCCACTTAAAATGCTCCCTCATGGAATGAAGAGTTTCTGAAAAAGAAAAATCCTCAGGAGGAGAAGCAGAAGGAGTAGAATCATCCACATCAGAATCAGAATAAGGAGAGTACTCCTGCAAGTCTTCAGCCGAAGACTCTGAAATATCTGAAGCCTGCTCAAAACTCCCTAGCTCAGGCTCCACCCTAGGTCTCTTATCAGGAGGGGGCATAGAACCCCTAATCAAAGTAATCAAATCTTCTGCCATTTTAAGCATATGCTTCTTGGGCACAGTTCCTGAAGAGCTAGGGGTAACACCAACTGAAGCTAAACCTGGCCTGCCCCTGGGAGAAGCCTTGGAAACAGAAGGAGAGGACCTAACCACCCTAGGCAGGGAGGGGAGTATAGTAACCTGAGAAGCCCCATCAGCCTGGCCTGCCTCCTGAGAGGCCACATCCTGCAATAACAAAGTCTCTCCCTGGGATCCCAAAGAAACCTCCGTGAACCACCGGCTCCACCGACACCTCTAAAGAACCGGCGTCCGGTACTGACGGTTCCTCTAGCCTAGGTTTAACTGCTTTGTCCTTGCGCTTCTTCGAAGAAGCGGCCGGAGCATCCGACGGCATTTTATAATTGCACCGCTTCCGAAGACCAACCTGGCACAATCTAATCTTCTCTTAATAGTGCGCTTATTGAATCTAGCACAAGAGCGACACCCAACAACGTCGTGCTCAGGCCCTAAACAAGGAATACACAAAGTATGGTAGTCTCTATGCGGTATCCGTTTCCCACAAGAAATACAATTATTCACTTTTTCTGACATCCGGTAAACCACTGGGGCAAGAAAAAACTAAAATATTCCCCAACGGGGTACTTAGCCAACTTTGACTCGGTCTGAAACTCCGAAATCGAACAATTTCAGAACGCCAACCGGCACTTGCAACGCTGCTTCTGCATCGGACCATGCGGCAAAAAAGACTGAGGATATGACGTCGGTCATGCGCATTTGTACCCTGACGTCCTGATGTCAGTCAAATGCGCCTTGACCGACGTCAGCCTTATACTTTGATATTCGGGCCGACCGAGGACAGCGGACTACCCAAGTGTAAGGACTGCAGCAATGTGAGATGAAGAACATCTGGGAACATATGGTTCAGGAGTGTAATGAATTGGCAGATTTCAAAAAATTTCCTACCACACACTGTTAGAAATAATGGACAAACAAATTACTAAATTAGTAAATTATTTTTTGAGCTGGGACACAGGGTCTGAATTGTTTAGACATAGTAAAACCTTAAGTTCAATTATTTTGGCAACCAAAAAACAGATGACTAGAAAATGAAAACTCAAGTATAAACTAACTGCATTACAAGTACTGAGTATTATAAGAGAGATGAACTGGAAGAGGGATCTTAAAGATCAAATTACATATAAAATAAAGGGAAATTGTACGATCAAATACACAGAAAGTACAGTTGTGTACACTTATCATAAATGTAGATGTTAGAGTGTATTCACTAGCCCTCAGCCGGCCTGATTATCAAAGTCTTGGGTCCTGCATCGGGTGTTGTCTTCTTCCACGAAGTCAGGTAGTCAGGGGTATAAAGCATACAGTCAATGCCATTACATCAGTTCTTCTTGCTCCAGATGTCATGTGCCCCCATAATGGGAAGCAATTATATACAAGGTTACACCTCCAACAAAAAGCAAATACACCAGAAAGATTAAATACACTAAACAAGAGATTTATAGCCAACAGAAGTCAGGGGGCTGGAGGGAGGGTAACAAGGACTGCAACAGTGAATACACTCAAAAATCTACATTTATGGTAACTGTACACAACTGTACTATGTTCTTTGTGTTTCACTGTTGCAGTCATTACATTTGGGTAGATTCCTAAAGATAAGGAAGGGAGAATGCAATTAGAGAGCATTAGGACCAGCTATTAGGCCCTGAAAGACAGCAGTGGCAAAACCATCTCTGGATTTAGAAAATATTGGCAAGTGGTAATGCTTGGTGAAGGTATGTACAGAACTCCAGGTAACAGTTTCTAGGATGTCCCTGGTAGGAACACCTCGGAGAAAGGCTGTTGAAGTAGATGCAGCCCTAGTGGAATGTGATCTTATCCCCTGTGGGGTAGGTTTTCCATGGTGCTTATAGCAGAAATGAATGCAATGGCCTATCCACTTGGAAATGGTTTGCTTTGAAATGGCCTTCCTCTCTGCCCCTGCAGCAAAGGCAACTAGCAGCTGTTCAGTTTTCCACTTTTCAGCATAGTATGTTTTAGTACTAGTCCTCCTTGATCCAGAATGACATCCAGCACTTGCTTACTGAGGGGTGGTGGTGGGGAGCTCAAGTAATTAGCCAGGCTGCTAGGTTCAGGGTTTGAAGCTGGGGGTGCAGAATCAGGCCCTCCTGCTGGGACAGCAGGGAAGAGGTCTGAGGCAGGTGCCATGGTTCCAGCAGTGACATACTGCGCAAGAGGTGGTACCAGTGTTGGTGTGGCCAGTCTGGTGCAATGAGTATTGTCCTTGGTTTGTCCTGTTTGATCTTTAGTACAACTTTTGAGAGGAGAGGCAGAGGGGGAAAGGCATAAACAGAGGGTATCCCAGGTGAAGGACAGGGCATCCACTTGTGGGGAGCCCTTGTGCAAAAGTTGTCCAATTGGCAGTTCTGAGGGGAGGCAAACAGGTTTATTTCTGGGCTCCCCCATTTGTTTCTCAAAATGTTTAATATCTTTGGTTCCAGTTTCCACTCGTGTGGGTCCAAGAAATTTCTGCTTAGATCGTCTGCCAGTTAACTTAGCTTGCCTGGCAGGAATTGAGCTTGTAGATGCACCTGGTCGCTCAAGGCTGTGTTCCACAGAGCCATGGCTAGTCTGCATAGAGGGTATGAGTGTGTTCCCCCCTGCTTGTTTATGTACCACATAACAGTGGCGTTTCTGTCTTTACCAATAATTGCCCTGAAAGAATGTGGTCCTTGAAGACGGTCAGAGAATTTTGTACAGCTAACATTTCTTTTTGATTGATATGCAGGTGCATTTGACTCTGGTTCCATTTGCCCTGAATGCACTGCCTTGTCAAGTGAGCCCCCCATGCACAGTCTGATGCATCTGTTAGGGTTTGGGCTGCAGGGAGTAGAGTAAATGACAGTTCCTTGTTGTGGTAGCAAGCCTCTGCCCACCAAAGGAACTCTGTCTTCATACAAGGAATGACAGGAATCATTGAATCCAGATCCTGAGAATGTTGGCTCCATAGGCTTTTTAGATACCACTGTAGTTTCCTCATATGCAGTCTTGCATATGAAATTAATAAGATGCAAGAGGCCATGAATCCCAGGGGCTTGCAGTATTTTCCTTGCAGACAGCTGGGTCTTTGTGGCCAGTAGTTTGAAGTAGGCTGTCAAATAAACTTGTTTCTCTGGCGTGAGATAGGCCATCTGGGAAGTTGTGTTCAAGCTTGTTCCCAGGAATACAACTTGTTGGCAGGGTACTAGGTGGGATTTCTTTTAGTTTATGGTGTACCCAAGTGAGGTCAGCAGTTTCTTTACAAATGCAAGATGATTTATTACTATGTCCTGGTATGGGTATATTTGAATATTTCTTTGCCTGCAGAATGAAATGACAGGAGCTAGGCACTTTGTGAATACCCTGGGCGCAGTAGATAAGCCAAAAGGCAATGCAGAGAACTGATGGTGCATGTAGCCTGCTTTGAAGCGTAGGCATTTTCTGCAAGATTCCCTTATTGGGAACTGCAGGTAAGTTTCCTTCAAGTCCAATGTTGCCAACCAGGCATTTTTGCCTAACATGGGAAGCAGCTAATGAAGAGTTAATATTATGAATTTTGGGATTACCAAAAAGGTGTTTAGGATAGACAGGTCCAGGATAGGATGCCAGTTGTCTTTTCTGGGTACCAGGAAAAGTCTTGAGTAAAAACTTTGTCCCCATTCCTCTGCCGGGACAGGCTGAATAGCCCTGATACTTACAAGAGAAAGAACCTGCTGTTTAGCCTCTGCCCACTGATTTGAGGATAGGTCTGGGCCAACTATTTGGGGTTGGTAAGGAGTGAAAGTGAAATCTGTATCTTTGGGAAGCTATATTTAAAACCCATTTGTCTTGGGTAATGAGTTCCCAGTTTTTTGCATGCAGGGCGATCTTTCCCCCTAAATGAGCAGTCAGTCAAGCAGGGTTCGGAAGGTTTAAGGTTAAGTCATTGTGACAGTTTACCATAGGGGGAGTTGTCTTACTACTTCCAGCTTTGGAAGTGGGAGCCTCCCACTGCTTAGGCCTGTGAGTGCCTTGAGACTGTGGCCTAGGTGGTCTGCTGTTCCTGGGTTTGGACTGTGAAGGCCTGGAAGAGACAAGAAAGAACCAATTCTTAGAAGGCCAATGCCTAGTACATCTGGGAGGCTGTACTTGCAGGAAATCTTTAACAGTTTGCATAGATTTAGCTTTTTCCTCTATCTTTTTTTTTAAGTACTACCTTCTGCTTTGTTGCCACACAGGCGGTCTTGGTGTAAGGGAGCATCCAGTAATTTAGCTTTAATATGATCTGGCAATGTTTGCTCCTTAAGCCAAGCATGCCTTCTAACAGACCCAGTGACAGCAGCCCTCCAAGATGCCTCTAAGGAGTCAAAAACCACATTGCAAAGTATGTTTACCAACTTGTTCAGCAGAATGCATTAAATCCTGTAATTCATTTTCAGCACAGTCAGGAATCAACATCATTTTCTGTATAAGTAATCTAATAATATGCTGCCGATACTTTTACTTATGAAACTGGCCCAAAGTAGCAGAAGTGCATACCTTCTTACCCCATCTGTCCAGGGCCCTGGAATCTCTACAAGAGGGTGAAGGGGTTTTTGGCAGTAGTAGCCTTAATGCTTTTGGGTCTGTGTGAAATGGTCTCTGGGTCCGCAGTAGGATTCTTAAAGAGGAACTTGTGAGAATCGGGTACTCTAATACTGGTCAGACTTCCTGGGAGCAGGAGGTAAAGTGTCTGGGGACAGGCTAGATTCCAGGAAGGCATCATCTACAATGTCCAGAACAGGAGGGATAGCAAAAGGCCTGCGTTGAGGTAGGAGTAAGAATTCCCTAAGCCTCTTTTTGGATTCAGAGTAATCCTGGCTCTCCCAGCGGAAATGCTCCCTAAGAAAGTGCAAAGTTTCACCAAAAGAAAAATTTTATCCTGGACATCAGAAGAAACAGAAATTTCAGAATACTGATCAGAAGAATCAGAAGGAAAATCAGTTCTAGGTCTCAGAGGGATAAGGCTGGCTTCCCCTAATTAGAGTCACAAGGTCTTCAGCCATTCTTATTTGTTTTTTAGGCATATGGGCCTGAGCATGCGGTTTGGACGTCTGTTTTCTAGGCATGGATCGAGTTTTAGGCCTTGAAGAAGAAGATGGCGTCAGTTTGATATGCAAGTCAGTAGGCCTGAATATACCCTCAGAAGCTGGTGCCTACACAGCGGCTCCGGACCCATCCAACGTACAGACATCCGCAGGTTCCATAGTCGAAGAAGCATCTCACGGCATACCGGACTCTGAATGCGTCTCAGTAGAGTCCTGTGAATCTGAAGTAGCGGGTATCAGGGGGTGCAAAAGCGCCTCACTGAGTACCCAACTGGCGACTAGCTTAACGGAAGCATCACCGGCAGCTTTGAACCTATGCAGTCTGTCTGTCTTTATCTTTTACGTTTTTTCAGAATGTCGGTAGTTGGGTGGCTTACCGAAGCCATTTCCGGATAATTAAACCGAGTACCAAAATAGTTTGATGCAAAAATGAACAGATGACGAATAGTTAAGAGGATTGAATAAGGCACAAAAAGTACAGTTTTGTACCTACCATAAATGTAGATGTTCGAGGATTCCATTGCTGCAGTCCTGACTATTGGGTATAGTCATGACCGACGTCATATCCTCAGTCTTTTCTTGCCCCAGATGTCAGAAGACCCTAAAAGACAAGTCCCAAAAACCTGCACCAAAAACATGTACAATATATACAACAATATATACAAAAATAGAAGCATGTAAACTCACCTACACAACCACCCCTAAATACAGAGGGGAAGGAGAACATCTACATTTATGGTAGGTACAAAACTGTACTATGTTCTTCGCCTTCCATTGCTGCAGTCCTGACTATTGGGTAGAATCCCAAAGCAGAGGTAAGGGAGGCTGGCAAATTATAAAGAAGTAGGAGCTGACAACAAGCCTTGCAAAACAGCTGTGGCAAAACCAGCCCTAGACTTAGAGTAGATAGGAAGGTGATAATGCTTAGAGAAAGTATGCACTGAACTCCAAGTAGCTGCTTCCAAAATATCCTTAGTTGCCACCCCTTAGAAATGCTGTTGAAGTGGCAGTAGCCCTAGTGGAATGAGGCCTAATCCCAGCTGGAATCTCCTTGCCATGATGGGAATAACAAAATGCAATGCAAAAGCCAATCCACCTAGAAATAGTTTGTTTTGACACAGGCTTGCCCTGAGAACTCAAAGCAAAAGAAACAAACAACTGCTGAGACTGCCTAAAATCCTTAGTCCTGCTTAAATAATAACGCAATTGCCTGTGTACATCTAAAGTGTGCAAAATCTTTTCCCCTTTATTTTGAGGTTCTGCAAAACAAATGAATAGTTTGGTTTAAAGCCACACTAGAAACCACCTTAGGCATAAAAGAAGGATTAGTAATAATGATACCCTATCCTTATGGAAAATCAAAAGGGCTCTACTGCCATAAGGGCCTGCAACTCAGACACCCTTCTTGCAGAAGTAATAGCCAACAGAAAAGCAGTCTTCCATGACAAGTATTTCAATTCAGCAGTAGCTGCAGGCTCAAAAGGTTGAAGAGTAAGTTTTTCCAACACAAAATTGAGATCCCAAGCAGGAGTAGGAGCTCGGGGTCTTATATTCTTTGCCCCTCTAAGAAACTGCTTGAACAAAGGGTGCGAAAACAAAGGTGGGTCACAATCATAGTGAGCTGAAATTGCTGCAGCATGAATCTTTATGGAAGAGAAGGACAAACCTTTGTCCAATAATTCAGTAAGATATTGAAGAGCCACACTCAAATTAGGCTCAGAAATCTCCAAATGCCTTGCTGTACTCCAAAATAAAAATCTCTTCCATTTTTCTGCATACACTTTCCTTGTACTAGGTCTTCTAGCTTCCATAATCACATTTAAAACTTGTTGAGGAAGTTGACCTGCTGTGTTTCACACAGAATATGCCAAGCTGTTAGATGAAGAGAGTGTGTAGCTTGACATTGAGCAAATGACCGTCCTTCTGAGATAACAGATGAGGAATCAGAGGTAAAGGCCATGGAGGCTTCCAATCTGGAGCTATCAAAATCATCCTTGGCCTGTCTTGTCTGACCTTTAACAGTACCTTTGGAAGAAGAGGTAGAGGTGGAAAGGCATACACATGAAGGTTTTTCCAACTGAAAGACAGAGCATCCACTTTCCAAGCTGTGTGATGAAACCCCTTTGTGCAATACTTTGGCAGCTGGTGGTTTAGTGGAGAAAGTTAACAGATCTATGTCTGGAGTTCCCCATGACACTGTCAGTTTCTGAAATACATGAAGATCCAGTTTCCACTCGTGGGGATCCATGATTTGTCTGCTTAACACATCTGCTAAGGAGTTCTGTGCTCCTGGCAGAAACCTTGCCTGAAGAGTTAGTTGCAGGCTTAGCGCAGTCTCCCATAAAATCATTGCTTGCCTGCATAGAGGATAAGAATGTGTTCCCTTGCTTGTTGATGTACCACATGACAGTTGTGTTGTCTGTTAGAATCAACACCTGCCCTGGAAGAAGTAACTCCTTGAAAGCCAGTAATGCAAACTGGACTGCTAACATCTCTTTCATGTTGATATGTAGATGCTGTAGTCTGGCAGGCCACTTGTCTTGTATCCACTTTCCATTTAGATGAGCTCCCCAAGCAATGTCCGAGGCATCTGTCGTTAAGATCTGACTTGCCTCTGGCCGGGTCACAGAGAGTCCCTTGTTTAGGTGACATTCCTGAGCCCACCACAAGAATTCTTTTGAAGGCAAGGTATTATTTGAATGACAGTGTCCAAATCCTGGCAGTGCTGTGTCCATACATTTTGAGATACCATTGTAACTTCCTCATATGCAGTTTGGCATTGGGAAGCACCAGAATACAAGATGCCATGAACCCTAATGCTTGAAGGACTGTCCTTGCAGTCAGCACGGACTGATGAGATAGTTGATGGAAGTAAAGTGACAGACTCTGTTGTTTGTCCGGGGTTAAAAGGCCATCTGGGCTGCTGTATTCAGTCTCACACCCAGAAAGCACATGTCTTGAGAGGGTACTAGACTGGACTTTATTTCGTTCACAGAATACCCTAGGCATCTTAGCACTGCGATAACAAATTCCAGGTGCTGTAGAAGAACTCCTCTTACTTGAGCCAGAATCAGGCAGACGACCAAGTAAGGATAGATTTGAATTCCTTGAAGCCTGAAGTAAGCTATCACTGGAGCCAGAACCTTTGTGAATACTCTGGGCGCAGTAGATAAGCCAAAGGGCAATGCAGAGAACTGATAATGAGAATTTCCTAAACGAACCGCAGATACTTCCTGCAACTTAGCCTTATAGGCACATGAAGGTAAGCTTCTTTGAGATCTAAAGTTACCATCCAGTGATTTTTGCCCAGCAGAGGTAAAAGCTGTTGTAACGTCAACATCTTGAACTTGGGAATGTCCAGATAAGTGTTTAGGATAGATAAATCCAAAATTGGTCTCCACGTGTTTCCCTTCTTTGGTACAAGGAACAGGCGAGAATAAAATCCTAGGCCCCTTTCTGATACAGGGACTGGCTGAATGGCCCCTATGTGAAGTAACTGAGAAACTTGCTTGTGAGCCTCTTTTCTTTGTGGAGGAGGAACGTCTGGCATGCCTTTGAAAGGGGCATTGTATGGAAATAAAATCTGTAACCGTGGTGAATGATATCCAACACCCATTTGTCTTGAGTAATTAAATCCCAATTTTCTTTGAAAAGAGACAGTCTTCCTCCCAAAGGAGCTGCCAAACGTGAATCTGCTGGCAGCTGAAAAGACAGGTCATTGGGTCTGTTAAAGGACTGACCCCTGCCCTCACCAGAAGTCTGAGCAGGTGAACTCCCTGTTCTAGGCCTAAAAGAACCTTGAGCCCTGCCCCTACCACGCCTAGACCTACCCCTAGACTGAGAATCATAAGCAGGATATGTCCACCCCTTAGCAGGCCAATTTCTACTAAACTGCACCTGCAAAAATCTTTAACAGTTTGCATAGACTTAGCTTTGTCCTCCATTTTCTTTAAAACTGCTTCCACAGGCGATCCAAACAACACATCAGACTGTAAAGGAGCATCCAAAATCCTTGTCTTAACATGCTCAGCTAAATTCTGATCCTTCAACCAGGCATGCCTAGAACAGAACTGGTAGCAGCCACCCTCGAGGAGGCCTGTACAGCATCAAAACCACATTGCAAAGAATGCTTACCCACTTGTTCAGACACATGAACCAAATCCAGCAACTCTTTACACTCAATACCTTCCGCCAAAGCATCCACCTTAGATTTCAATTGTGAAAGGAGATAATTCTGATATTTTAGCATGTGAAACTGACAATTCAAAGCTCTCATGGCTAGAGTGGAAGAAGTATACACTTTCTTTCCCCACCTATCCAACGCCCTTGCCTCTTTATCAGTGGGAACAGGATTTTTAACCACAGAAGCCTTTACACCCTTAGGCCCTGAGAAATAGTTTCTGGGTCCGCCTAGGACTCTTAAACAAATATTTATGAGCTTCGGGCACCCTATAATACCTATCAGGCTTAACAGGAGCAGGAGGCAAAGAATCAGGGTTCAGGGAAGCCTCTGCAAAACATCTTCCACCACATTCAACACAGGAGGAATAGCTAAAGGCCTATGCTGGGGTAAAACAAGAACTCCCTAAGCCTTTTCCTGGAATCAGAGTAATCCTGGCCTTCCCATTTAAAGTGCTCCCTCATGGAATGCAAAGTCTCTGAAAATGAGAAATCCTCAGGCGGAGAAGCTGTAGGAGTGGAATCATCCACATCAGAATCAGAATAAGTGGGATACTCTTGCATATCTTCCACAGAAGATTCTGAAGCCTCTGAACACTGTTCAAAACTATCAAACTCCGGTTCCACCCTAGGCCTCTTATCAGGCGGGGGCATAGAACCCCTAATCATAGTAATCAAATCTTCTGCCATTTTAAGCATATGTTTCTTAGGTACAGAACCCGAAATGCTAGGAGAAACCCCCACTGAAGCTGAACTAGGCCTACCTCTTAAAGAAGTTTTGGCAACAGAAGGAGAGGCTCTAACTACCTTGGGAAGAGAGGGAAGAACATTCACCTGAGAAGCCCCCTCAGCCTGGCCTACCTCCTGAGAAGGCACATCCTGTAAGAGTATAGTTTCTGCCTGGGACTCCATAGAAACTCCTGGCAAAACCTCCGGCTCCACTGAGCCTTCTAAAGAACCATCTGCCGGTTCCTCAACCCTAGGCTTCACTTATTATCCTTGCGCTTGGAAGAAGCGAGGCCGGAGAGCATCCGACGGCATTTTATAATTGCAACGCTTCCAAACACTAATCTGGCACAGTCTAACCTCCTCTTAATAGTGCGTTTGTTAAACCTAGCACAAGAGCGGCAACCAACAACGCCGTGCTCAGGCCCTAAACAAGGTATACACAAGGTATGATAATCCCTATGAGGTATCTGTTTCCCACAAGAAATACAGTTATTCACTTTTTCTGACATCCGTAAAATACTGAGGCAAGAAAAACCAAAATGTTTCTGTTTCGGTCTGAAACTCGGGTTTCGAAATATTTCAGTACGCCAACCTGCACTCGCAAAACTGCTTCTGCATCGGACCATGCGGCAAAAGACTGAGGATATGACGTCGGTCATGCGCATTAGTACCCTGACGCGCCTGACCGACGTCAGCCTTATACTCTGGTATTCGGGCCGACTGGACGCGGACTATACCCAATAGTCAGGACTGCAGCAATGGAAGACGAAGAACATCAGACAGTGAAGGACGTCGTGGTCTGGGCCTAAGCAAGGAATGCAGTACGAATTAAAATCTTGGAGGTATTTGTTTTCCACAAGTAATACAATTGTTAACTTTTACTGACATCGGTTTATAGCAAGAAAAAGAATCCCAACGGGGTACTTGGCTTTTTTGAAGACTTTGGTTCTGAAACTCGAAGACAAAAAATTCAGGAGACAGCTGACCAGTACTTGCTAACTGATTCTGCTTCAGGCACTGCATGGCAAGAAAGACTGATGTAATGGTGTCGGCTGCATGCTTTATACCCCTGACTACCTGACGTCATGGAAGAAGAGACAGCAACCGACGCAAGACCCAAGACTTTGATATTCAGGCCTACCTGTAAGCAGATAACCCAAATGTAATGACTGCAACAGTGAAACATGAAGAATATCAATGTCCAGGAGGAGTGAGGTTTAAGGAAAGGCAGGAATTCAGTGGTTTACGTAAAGTTGGGATGACAATAGTAGTTTTCATTTCTATTAGTGTTTGTCTGCCTACATCATGTGTTAATTTAATAAAATATTAAAAAAGTAAATTCATATCAAACCAATTTTTTGATATCAGAAAAAAAATACAGATTGGCTATTCGTGAAATGCTTTTACACAGACTGTGCACTGTATGATGGACATCCTACTAAAAGATTGCATTAGCTAGGCAAAGACAGGATAAAGACTGGAAGATGACAAGACACTGGTGGAAAGAAGCCTCACTGGTTATTATAGGAAACTCCCAAAAGATAAGATACCCATACATTTTTTTTTGGGGGGGTGCCCTCACATGAGATCCCAAAGCAACAAGCACAGCTTTTCTTCTGCCAGTGTTTGCAATACCTGCCTTTGGAACCTTAACAAAATGAAAAAAGAAGGAGAAACGTTTCTCATTTTCAGAAAGCAGTAGCCTTTTTCTTCTCTTTCAAGTTTAATTATGTTCTTATCACTGCTATACGAAAAGTTAAAAGCTGTCCACGTAAATGCTCTCAAGTTTGCAAAAGGCCAAAGTCAAACGTCTGAAAGCAATTATTTTACCTCTAATTCAAGAACCAATGACATTCACACTCCTGCAAAGCACACAACTGTGCTAGGCACTTAACCAAGTCTTAAAACCGCTTAAGTGTCCTACTAGCCAAGAAAGAGAAGGCTAGCACCCACCTACCAGAGGATTTTTTTTTTTTTTTAATCTACCAGTAGGATGACAACCAGCTGCATATGCCTAAAAAAGTGTGCGACTGCAAAGCCATGAAGACTACAGACGCTTTTTGGAGCAGACAAATGATCCACTTTATGACCAGAGCCTCTTAACTCAAGGATATTTTAATATTTGTTTATAACAACCTTGTAAAATCCAAGGGGGAAAAGTGTAACCAAATTAAACATTTCCTTAGTTTTCCAAAAATCTTCAGCTATTTGACAAGGTGATCTACGTTCCTTGGCAGGCCAGCCAAAGGTTGCTTGCATGTCTGCAAGTTCCTCTCCCAAAGATGAATAATCACCAGATTAAGTGTAGAGAGAAAAACTACTACTGGCAATCCCCCTATCAATTCCCACCAAAAAAACAGAGCATAGTATAACTAGCTACTAGGTTCCAAAAAAATCAATTTGAGGTGGGAAAATTGAACTCATGATTGACACAAGAGACTCAATGGAAACACTGTATACTACACTAAGCTATGAAAAATAAACTGGCCTCAGTCAGTAAAAATCAGTTTGCTAAGCAGTAAAAACCAAAGCCGGTATTGTCCAAAAATTACATACAAGCACAGAAAGTTGGAATAGCTGTAAACTCCACAGAAATTCCACCTATACATTACTTGAAAAAGGGTGTCCTGCAACTAGATGTAGAAGAAAATGTATACACCCCCCCTACCCCGCAAATACAAACTCCGAGCCTGGAACCCAGTGCCAAATTCAGAGAATTTCCTTCACTGCAACTGTGGAATGCTTAGACGCAGGTGGGCCATGCCTATATTTGGCACCTAAGCACGGGCTGCAGCTGTGCAGACAATTACAGGGATCATCCTTTTGTTGAGTCAAGAAGGAAACTTCAGCTTACACTGTCAGGAAGTTTCCTAACCTACTTCCTCTCAAACAAGAAAAAAACAGATAGAGGAGGCAAAATATTCTCAAATGTTTGTTTCTTTCGGCTTTTCCTGGTTAGGGGTCGCCACAGCGGAACTCCCGTCCGCTAATGATTGGCAGTAGATTTTGACATACTGGCTTGCCAGGCCTAACGCAAAATCTTCAACGAAGGAACGCCCATTCATGCATGTCGCCACACAGAAGACGCTCTGAGAATCGAACGAGCAACGTCTAACTGTGAGGCGACAACGCTACCGCAGCACCACCTAGACTGTGGAAATAACTTGATAAAAAAACATGGATCCAGGTTTTGAAGCTTCTTAATAGTCTGCCGTGTCAATCCCTGAGCTAACAAACAATGGCACACTGATGGTAAGGAGTGGGGGGGGGGGTCATGGAAAGATTTAGATAAGTGCCTAAGAGCAGTTGTTTCCCAGCAGGACTAAAGAGGAAAAACATGCAAAGGCAGATTACAAGAGTTTTGGAAAGCAGTACCAAATATTCAAAACATTCTTAAAAAGGAATACAGGCCACAGTAAGATGGTGAAATGCGACTCAGCATTTTTGACGTAAACTTTACTGCCACATCATTAAACTTTCTGATTTTATTTTTTTTTTCTGCACTCATAAAACGGCTTGGTAACCAAAGTTTAAACAGCCATAGGTCCAAATGGTCCCTAAAATTTTGAAGAGGCAAGTAACAGATTTTCAACGTGTTAAAAAATACTACACAGCTTTTCCCAATTAAACTTGCCTCAATCAACCCTCCCCTAAACATTTTTTGTATGGCCTTCTGGATAAGTTACATAAGGAAAAAAGTATCCCTCCTTCACCAAGTAATATCCAACTAATCTGGAGGATCAATATTTTGTGGCCTTCCAAATGTAAAGTCTTTGGGTTATCTTCGATATTGATAAATGTAGCAATCCATATGCAGGGGAGCACCAAGATGGTAAGACATACACACTACTTCTAGAGGAGCTACACGCAACGTTTTAGCAAAGCTGATGGGACACCAAACAGAAATAAAAAAATGCTACTCTAAGCCTAGAAACAAATCAAGCTTATAGACTGTACATTAAAAAATGGACAATACAGTACAGTTTGCACTGTCTTTTAGATATGGAATACAATTTCATCAAAACACAAGTTCTTGAAAGACAAAACTACTGCACATTTGCCTAAATCTTGTGTACTTACTAACACCATCACTTATGTTGGAAGCACAACTACCTCCTTCCCACCTCTTCTAAGACAAGCACTCTGCCCAACAGCTTGCCATGCTTTAATTCTAAATCATGCTCCTTCTGATGTGTTCAAGTCTGCATATTTTCCCTGACTTCTACTCTAAAACCTACTCATCTTACATTTGAGCATATTCTATGTTCAAGGGAAAAACAGTCACTACTTCTAGAAACTTTCAGGTAAGTTAACAGAAAAGCTTTAAAAAAAACAACTGCACTAAAGAGAAAGGAACAGATTTCAAGAAAACTGAAATGGAGAGCTTCTTATTGGATAGCTGTGTTTTTTTCTGTACTACACGCATAGGAATGTAATTTTATGTAACAGAACCTGTCAAAGTTCAGGAACAGTAAGAGAAGGAAAATAAAGGCTGATGCTACAACAAACTGTCGGCACTTCATATAGATGAATGGAAAATATTGCCATCAATATTTCTTTCAAAAAGGTGTGCTCCCCTGCATAGTAAAAGTTCATCTCGAATAATAAAGCTGTTGCTGAAAGCTTACCTTTATAGCCTTAATTGCAGACTTTGTAATTTGTGTCATCTTGGCCTTGGAAATCGGTGGCTTATAGTCAGTCAACGAGTACAACTGCAACAAAAGAACATAATTACTACAGTAAAAAGAAATAAAAAGAATAGGAAAAAAAAACAGTAAAAGAACAACTAATGTCCACAACGTGAATAATATGTAAAACCCACTAAACAGTATCACTCCAGCAAAACATATTAAGGAACAGAATACTAACAAACCAAAGTGTCATGATGAAAGCAAGAAAGCACATTACACAGTTCTGAAGCACTTATACAAGTGATTACTGAGTCTATTTTACTGTCAGAAAAAAAAAAAAAAAAAGGATGAAGAAACGTAAGATGGCTCTGAAAGTCAAACAAGTGTGCCAAACCTAATTAGCAGAAAAATGTCTACAGAAACCAGTTCCTACGATCTCAAATACGTACACACAACTGTTTCTACCAAATGCATTCTAAAGTACTTCTACTATAGCTACCACAAGGTACTGAAACTAAAAATTAAAAAGTCAAGTAAGTATCAATCCCAGAGCATCTACACTCTGACCAAAAGGCTGTCCAGTTCTGTCTCCAGACTAGGAAAATAATATCAGAAAACATTTCAATCCAAGTGTAGCAGAAGAAGCAACATCATTTGGACAGGGTGTCACCCTAGCATGCATCACCTACATCTGAATGTGTATAAATGAATACTGAAGGATGAAAGACCGATGCTCCATCAAGATGCCTAGGCTATGAATTTATTTTCCTTTAACAAAAGTGCACACAACCTCCCAAGTCGGTCCTGACTTATATTGGGTGCTGGTGTACATGTTTACAAAAAAGAAGTTATGTACTCACCATAACGTTCCATCTGAGTAGATACTTCATTTGTCTGCAACCTGTGGGGAGTCGGATCAGACCTCGGATCCAAACCGGCAGCTTTCCAAGCTTCAAGATCAGAGCTCCTAGCTCCTCCCCCCTACCCATAATCCCTTACTACCAACCACATTACCTCAGATCGGTTATTTTGCCCTATAGGCTAAAGACGGAGAAGAAATTCTCCAAGGAACAATACCTTACAGAGGTTCGGGGGATGGCGGGGGGGTCGGTTGCAGACAAATGAAGTATCTACTCAGATGGAACGTTATGGTGAGTACATAACTTCTTTATCTGAAGTAGTTACTTCATTTGATCTGCAACCTGTGGGACAGAGTCCCCAGCTTACCTAAAGGCCCTGGGTGGTCCCTACGGAAGGATGTTCTGAAGCACCGCGGAGCCAAAGGAAGCCCTACTTCTGGAGATCATGTCCAGTTTGTAATGAGAAATGAATGTGTGGGAAGACGACCAGGTAGCTGCTGAACAAATATAGTCTACTGGAACTCTAGACCAAAAAGCTGTAGAGGTAGCCACAGATCTAGTAGAATGCGCCCGGACAGCAACCGGAGCTGGCTTCCCAGCTGAAATGTATGCTTGTCTAATACACTGAGATATCCAATTTGCCACTGTCACCTTAGAAATTGGTTTGCCCATGGCTGACTTAGCATAAGAAACAAACAACTGGTCTGACTTGCGAAAATCTTTAGTCTTATGCAAGTAAAAACGTAGTTGTCTGTGCACATCCAATTTGTGCAATATGTATTCACCTTTGTTATGGAAACTCGGGAAGAAAGCAGGAAGGTTAATAGATTGATTAATGTTAGTCTCTGTGGCTACCTTAGGCAGAAAAGAAGGATTAGTCCTGAGGGCCACCCTATCTTTGCGAAAAATAAGGTATGGGTACTTAATGCACAAGGCTTGCAACTCTGATACCCGCTTGGCTGAAGTAATAGCAACCAAGAAGGCCGTTTTCCAAGATAAGAATTTTAAAGGCACTGAGGCCGCCGGTTCGAAAGGTGGTCCTGTTAATGCTTGTAAGACCAAGGTAAGATCCCATGGAGGCATAGCCGGCTTAATGGGAGGCTTTAAGAGAAACACGCCTTTTAAGAAGGCTTTGCATATCTTTGCTGACGCCAAAGAATTTACGCCATCCCCCACATGATAATGAGAGATGGCTGCAAGTTGGGACTTTAATGGTGGACGCACTAGCTCCCTGTCTAAAAAGGAGGGATAGGAAGTCCAGGATAGTGGGAATAGGAACCGTAAAGGGATCTAATCCCTTATCCTTTGCCCAGATGGAAAAACGTTTCCATTTACTGCTGTAGAGCTTTCTGGTGGATGGCTTATGAGCTGCCACCAGAATGGCCTTCACAGGGGACGAGATACCGGGAGTCCTTGCCATTAACGGAACTGGATCAACCAGGCCGTGAGCCGGAGGTTGACCAGGTTCGGAGTGTGGCATCTCGTCGGATGCGAGATTAGGTCTGGTCTGGGATCCAGAATCCATGGGGGGGGGCCACACTGTGAGACTGCAGAAAGGGGAACCAGATTTGTCGAGGCCAGAATGGGGCAATGAGAATCACTCTGGTCCCCAACCGACAGACTTTCTGGATGAATTTCATCATCAGAGGAAGAGGAGGATACGCATAAAGGAGACCGGGCGGCCAAGCATGAACCAGAGCGTCCCTGGGGGATTCCCCTCTGGGGGAACTATCGCGAAGTAATCGCTGCATTTTGAGTTTAGGGGAGAGGCAAAAAGGTCGCAGCGAGGTTGACCCCATTTGAGGAATATCTGCTTCACGACACAGGGATTCAGAGACCACTCATAAGGGCTGAGAAATACCAGACTTAACTTGTCCGCTAATATGTTGGACCGCCCCGGAATGTGCGTTGCTATCAGAAAGCAGTTGGTGGAAATAGCCCATTCCCACACTCTCATGGCTTCTCGACACAGGGGGTAAGACCTGGTCCCTCCCCGTTTGTTTATATACCAGACAACGGACATGTTGTCCGTCTGGATTGCAATAGTCCCCAGAGGTAGAAGGTGATGGAGAGCTTGCAACGCCAAAAGCACTGCCCTCATTCTCTAGGACGTTGATATGCAATGCAGTCTCTAGAGAAGTCCACGTGCCTTGGACGGACTTGCCTGCGTAATGCCCGCCCCACCCGAGGCAGGAAGCGTCCGTGGTCAACGTGGCTTTGACTGGGGGAATCACAAAGGGTCTCCCTTCTTTGAGTTCCTGAGCCTGTAACCACCAAAGTAGGGAGTCCCTGCATGCCCTGCTCAAGGGAATCGTCATGTCCAAGGGATGGACCGATAGTGACCATTGGACCTGGAGTCCATTGTAACACCCGCACTCGCAGACGGGCATGGAGAGAAAGGTCGATCGCTGCTGACATAGACCCTAATGCCCTCAGGACTAATTCTGCTGGAGGAGCGGGGCTCCGAAGAATGTCCAAGACTTGGCGAGACAAACTGTTTAGCCTGACCGATGTCAGAACCACTCTGGAAATTCGAGTATCCAACCTGACCCCTATGAATTCTAGGGCTTGAGTGGGGCACAGGCAGGATTTCTTTAGATTCACTGAAATGCCAAAATGACAAAACAGAGATAGGGCGTAATCTCTCGCCGCAACCAGTAGATGCTTGTTGAGGGCGGTGAGGAGCCAGCCGTCCAGGTAAGGGAACACCTGAATGCCCTGGAGTCTCAGGTGGGCTGCAACCACTGCCATGACTTTGGTAAACACTCTGGGGGCTGAGGTCAGGCCAAATGGAAGAACCCTGAACTGATAATGACTGGCTCCTAGCCGGAAGCTGAGGAACCTCCTGGATCGTCTGTCCATTAGTATATGGTAGTACGCATCTTTGAGGTCCAACGAGCACATCCAGTCGTTGTCCTGCAGAAGGGGGAGAATAGATTGGAGGGTGACCATCCGGAACTTTTCCTTGGGTATGAACAGGTTCAGGGACGAGAGGCCTAGAATGGGTCTGAGGTCCCCCGTTTTCTTTGGCACCATGAAGAACCTGGAGTAATAACCCAATCCGTACTGATCTGGGGGGACGGGCTGGATGGCTCTTTTTCTTAGCAACTCCGAAATTTCTTGAGCTGCAGACTCCTATTGATGGGGTGGAACATCGGGGAGATGTCTGGGTTTGGGGGGGGGGTGAGAACGGTATCGTGTAACCTCTGGATATTATCCGGAGCACCCATCGATCGTTTGTAATTGTCTCCCAATTTGACAGGTGCTCCGATAATCGTCCCCCGACTGCCTCCAGAGAGGAACAGTCGGGTAATCCCTCAGGGCTGTTGCGCGGGTCCCTCCGAGAAAGGTTCTCTAGACCCGAAGTTACGCAGGCCCCCTCTGCCTCTGGGCCGGCGTCCACCTTGTCCTCCTCTGCCTCTAGAGGACAAGTTGTCCGCAGCAGGACGGGATTGCTGAGATTTACGGAACCACAGCTTCTTTTGCCCCCTCTGATTCCTGGAGAAGTATCTTTGGGGGTTAGAGAAGCAGACTCCGACGGCCGACAGCGTCTTCCCATCCTTTTCGCTTTGGACTAGCGTGTCGGGAACTGATGAGCCAAATAAGGCCGAACCATCGTAAGGGGCGTTCGCGAAGGACGCCTTAAAGGGATCCGTGAAGTCGCAAAGGCGGAGCCAGGAGTGACGTCGCAAGACTACTCCCGCTCCGCTAGCTCTAGCGGCTCCTTCCATGGCATGGGAAAGAAGCCGCATAGATGTATTTGATATGGTCTTTAGAGTGGCCATTCGAGTCTCAAAAACCTTTTTGTCTGGGACCGACATGGACTCCGGAGGGGCTGCAGCATATTCTTTAATTAAGTCACGCTGTAGCCTGATAGTGTGTGCCATGTAGTTCAGCGACCTTATGGCAAAGGTCGCTGAAGCAAACATCCGCTTCCCAATACGGTCCAAAGCCCGGGACTCCTTGTCCGGCAGATGGACCGAAGAACTTTCTTGGGCAAGTTCTTTCTTAGTGGCCGCCGCCACCAACATAGCATCAACCGGCGCGCCTTTGGACCAAGAAGGTCCATCAGAGGGAGGGCTGAGGACCTTATCTGGGCATCTAGAGATAGGCTCCACGGTGTCGGGCTCCTTCCAAGCCCTGGTGGTAATTAGGTCCACCAAGGGGTCGGCTGGGGGGGACACCCAGGAGGTAGATGGGCCTGCCTCAAAGGCCTCCAGAAATACGGACTCGTCCAGGGAGGGCTTTTGGGCAGACCACCCCCCTCATACGCAACATTTCCATGATGTCTCCAAATGAGACATCTTCAGGGGGTGACCTTGGGGAACCCTTCGTATCATCCAAATCCATATCTGTGGTAATGGACTCGGGGGAGTCCAGGTGCCTCCTTTTGCACTGGTGCTTCCGAGGCACCTCTTCGGCGGGACTGTCCGAAGAGGGCTCGTCCACCAGGCGGTGTTCCTTCCTAGAACTAACTGGAGGCTTTGGGCAGGCTGTCCAGATGGACGGATGATCAAAAACAGACGCTGATACAGTGGGGGCACGTGTGGATCCGAAGGCCCGGTTGGGGACCTGGATGACCTCGACAGTACCCTCTCCACTACCTCAAAGTTGGAGGGAGATTCACTGTCACCAGCCTGAGAAAGCAACCTCCTCGGCTCCGAGGATAGGATCGGGGTCGGAGCCGAAGCAATCAGATCCGAGGTAGTGGTGTGCTCCGCCCCAATCGGCGCCTAAGACACAACCACTCCCTCGGATCCGATGTTCAACCCTCGGCCCCGAGAGCTTGGATCCGACAAGCTCGAAGGTATAGTCGGCGAAGACACCATCCCTGTCAGCGCCGACGTATCCCCGGATCCGAAAGTGCCTGGATCTGACAACTCCGAGACCCGAAAACGGGTCGGAGAAGGAGCGATCGGGGCAAAAATGGGGGCTGCACTCCCTCCCAAAGGGGGGGGGGGCAAGAGCATCCCCATCTGCATCTGGGTCTGTAAAAATCTTCGCATCATCCGATCCAGGTCTGCTTCAGAGATGCTTCTTGTAGACCGCGAGGAGGTAGTCGAGGCAAGCTGGGAGGACCGCCTCAAAGACCTCGAGGGAAACCTATCCTTTTCATCCGGCTCCGGAGAAAAAGAAGGTGAACGGAGCCGAGAGGACAAGGATCCGGAGACCCTCTCAGCGGACTTCAGAATCTTTTCAGGCGGAGCAGAGGGATGAGACTCGGCCCGCCTCTTTGAACTATGGCCCTCTCTGTCTCTATGCTTCTTCTTCTCCCTGTGGGAAGAAGCACTAGACTCCACAGAGCTAGTACCCGATAAGGGAGGTTGAGTCCCGGGTACAGCTAAGGGAGTAGCCGGCACCGAAGCTACAGGAGTAGCTTGAGCCCGGCTGGGAGAGGAAGTAGAAGCCGATTCCTGAGAGAGTTTTCCTGCCAGGATCAGCTTGTTCTTCCTGTCCCTAAGTGCCCGAGGGTTGAAGGCCGCACATATCTGGCAGGCCTCCTTTAAATGTGCTGCCCCCAAACATAAAACGCACTGAGTGTGGCCATCAGCTGGGGAAAGCTTGTGGCCGCACTCAATACATTTTGAAAATATGGTCTTAGACTCAGCCATAAGTTGTCTCACACACACCCAAACACTACCAGGGGGGGGGGGGGGGGGGGTTGGACGACAATCTAAACTAAAGGAAAAAAAGTTTTTTTTTTTTTTTTTTTAAGTGGGTTTTGAAGGATTCGATGCTAAAACAACACACACACACAATTTAAACTAGAAATAGCTATAAAAAAGGAACAATCTCACCAGGCCAGGAGCTCTTCACTAAGAAGCAACTGTCTTTAGCCGCGGCAAAAAAACGATCTGAGGTAATGTGGTTGGTAGTAAGGGATTATGGATAGTGGGGGAGGAGCTAGGAGCTCGGATCTTGAAGCTTGGAAAGCTGCCGGTTCGGATCCGAGGTCGGATCAGACTCCCCACAGGTTGCAGATCAAATGAAGTAACTACTTCAGATCAAAAATTCAGTCACTTCATTAGTAATCTTAGCAGTGCAGCAGCGAGCTATAGCACTATAGAATAATGTTTCTTAGAACTACATGCTGTCTGAACAAAAACTGAAAGACATGACATGCACTATTGTTAGTGTGCCTATCCAGTCTGCCCATTTTCCAACCTGATAAATAGCCTGCTAGAGCAAACTAATCCGTGTTCTACACACGAGTACAAAGTTTCCAGTTTGCTGATTATAGTGTTTGCACACAAGCACTGTTTGCCAATTTAAGTTAAAAAAACAAAAAAGACAGTAATGTAGAGCAACATGTAATATAACGACTGGCTAAAACTTTACATTATAACAGCCTCTGATCCAATATGTAAATAAGCCAGGTAATTCTGAGACCTTGGATGGTTCTTGCCAGGGTGCCTTCTGTACAGTCTACAAGCCCTCCCTGCACTGGTATGGGGATTCTCCACTTAATCAGATTTCATCTCTTCCAAAAGACAGGCAGAAAGCAGACTGAAAACTCTAAAATCTTTCCATAGATGTGCGTGTTGTACTTGTGAGATGAGAAAAAATATATATACAAGAAAAAAGAAAAGCCTATCAATCTACTGATTTGTGAAGTCTTTGGACGTCATCAGCTGCTCATGGGATCAATAAAGAAGTCAGATGCAACTTAATAGCATTGAATTGGTGGGGAGCAGGTAGAATCACCAATGTAAATCTGGTAAGGCAGAGTGTCACAGGACTGGCCGAGACAGCTAGTTCCCTCCCATAAATTTTTCACAACATATCCTGGAATCATTATCAGCGAAGAAATGAAGACTGCTTTCTATACGTCAAGTGTCCCTCTCTCACGTTCTCTGGGTGCTTCACGCACTAGATTCCTCTCTGTGAAAAATTATGTGCCACTCCCTCCGCCACAAAAAAAAAAAAAAAAAAAAAATGCGTTGACAAAGTTTCAAGCATACTGTCATTCTAAATTTCATTCTTTTTAGGATGTCCAAAAGTTTCTATATGAAGCATCTTTACTGCTTTTCATTCTAACCATGGGTCCTTCCACAAGGGACAGGGCACAAGCCTCAGTGGCAGCTGTGACAGCTGCTTTCATGCTCTCCTCGTGTACTTAGGCCAACAGCTGTACTGTGACTGTTACACCCACAGCTTTATGACACGTTGTATATAAGGTGTTAACAACAAGGATATGCAAAGTTCTCAAAGTCTCAATTTGACTATAAATAAAGAGGAGGCTAGACCACATCCAACCATCTTCCATGCAAACTATTAACCTTCCAGACACAACATGGTGAGTGCAGAAATACATGTGAAAAAGAAACAAAGGCAGCTGCAGAAGTACACAAACACTGACTTTCAAAAGTTTTTAGTTTGGAAGCAAAATATAATAAGAATGTGTAACAAATTGCTCGGCATTCTTTCACTGGACATCAATCTGGCTAAAGCCTGAAAGCTATAAATGCAGACATTCAGTTTACTACTAACTTGGGCTACGAGCCCTGAAAATGTACAGCATGCAACATTTCTGAATATCAATGGAGTAAAAACATCAATGGTATTTAACTTTTTTATATACTATCTTTGATAAGGAGAAAGAAAACACAGCAGTTCAAAAATAGTTTTATTATGACAATTAAACCAAGAAACAAAAGTTATGTCAAGCTTCTGAAAACAGTAAGGACTTCTCATAATACATTTGTAAGACTTGCTACCTTCAGAAACCAGCAGCATAAACATTGCATGCAATGGGATTTCTTGGCAAACCTAACTCCTAGGCTGCATTGATTCTTGACTGTTTCCATCATGCAACCATACAGGCCACATTCTCTGGTCTACTAAAGCTGTTGTCTGAGGAAAGAAAAAAACTGTAAAACCGACAAACCAAAGATGAAGGCTAAAAGTAAAATACAATCAGTAAATCCAAAATGAAGGCTAGAAGTAAAATACAATCAGTAAATCCAAAAGCAGTTTGGGGAGAAGGTTCCTGCAGCATAAGCACAAATGCAACAATATCCTGAAAAATACACCAGGTACCACCACAGCGCTTCAAGTTATAATCCTTTATTCAGAACAGAAGGTAAGACAGTTATCGCTTTCGGGTTACTTACAAACCCTTCTTCAGACATATCCAGTACCATTACTTTGCCATTTAAATATGAAAAAAAGCGCAAAAAAAAAAAAACTTGTATTGCAATTCTTTAGCCATATCAAGATTTGCCACTAGATGGTAGCATCTACTTAGTGTTTCTAATATCCTGACTTTGTGAAATATGTACATAAATTATTAAAACCCACAATATAAAAACTTACTATGTAATAAAACACATTTTTTAAAATATTTGTATAATCATTTAATTTAAAAACTGTGTACATTTCAAGAAACAGTTTCATAACTTCATGATTAAGATATAAATACTATCAAGTCTGCTTAAAAAGTGCTAAAATATGTTACTGGAAGCAATATAGTTGCAATACAGCGAATTCAATATACAATAGAAATGTATGAAGAAAAGTATTTGATCACTCCAGTATATATGTAATTATTTCTTAAATATGCATATTCAGTGCTTCAGGGGTCTATCCTTTAGGAAAGGTGTGATAGAGATCCTTTCATTTAAGCCCCTGCCTCTTCAGATTGCATCCTGATAATCCATTTTGTTTCTTGTCGCTCAGTGTGGTTCTTTATATTTCCCAATCTTTTGCTTTTGTTAACCAACTCTATTGCCATGAACTTACATTTGCGGCTCAAATCATGGTCTAATGTGTGTTTGGCTAAAGCATTAGTCTTATCTTCATGGTTGATGGCATAGATATGTTCCCTTCCACTTTCTCTTAGGGTTCGATTAGTCTTGCCTATATAATAACTGGTACATTTCACACAGCTGGCTAGGTATATAAAGTCTCTAGATTTGCAGTCTGCATAGTGCCTGAAAGTACATGTCTTACCATTCTCTGGATGTATAAAACTATTGGAGCCTGACATGCATGAGCATTGGTTACAGTTCCTGCAAGGAAAAGTTCCTTGTCTGTCTGATGTTACTCTGCTCTCTTTGGTCTCTTCGCAGCATAGTAACCTTTCTAAAGACATACTATTGCTGTAACTATACCTTGGTCGATGGCCAACAATGGTGCATATCTCTTTATTGGTAGTCAGAATAGCCCAATTTTTAGTAATGACTTTATTCACATCTGTATTATTTGAATATGGTATATTCAATATTATTTGTGTATTGGTAACTTGTCTGTCTACTAGAGTCGAAGTTGTAGAATGTAAACTGTTTCTAAAATATGGTCTTCCCTTCCCTCTTCTATCAACCATTGTTGAATCCTTCAATATCTCAGTTTTATGTGTGGAATACCCCCTCATAACAAATTCATTTCTCAGATGTTCTAAAGTTTGTTCACATTTGGCATCATCACTAGTCAAATTAGATATCCTCCTTCCTTGGTTTATAACTATATTCTGATAAACATGTCTGGGCTGAATGTTTGTGCGATGGAGAAGGCTATTTTTCCTGCAACTCTTTCTGTATAACGTAGATGTAAATTTTCCATTCTCCTTACTAATAAACACATCCAGAAATTCAATCTCCGATTTGGACCATTTCCCTTCAAATTTTAAGAAGTTGGTTGTTTGGTTGATGTATTCAATAAATACATATAAATCAGCTTCATTACCCTCCCATAGAAAGAAGACATAATCCACAAACCTTTTGAAGTACCTGATATTATTGCCATATTCTGTATCTGTGATATGTATCTTCTTCCCACTGGGCCATAACCAGATTGGCATTAAGAGTTCGCACAAGGCGTTCCCATTGCTACCCCTTTTGTCTGTAAATACTTGTCATTGTGCATGAAAAATTCTCTAAAATCAGTTCTAGCAATAACATATATCTCATCATAAATGCACTTGTGACACTCCTTGCACATAAATGCCTTATATACTCAAGGCCTCCATCATTAGGTATCATTGCAAACAGAGACTTGACATCTAGCGTCACAAGCTAGATGTCAGATAAGTCAGTTATATCATGTACACACATTGATAATGTTTTAAGAAACTCCTGAGTATCTCTAATTATCGTATTACTAGTAAATACCACATCTTTGATCAGCTGTTTCTCCACGTATATTGAGAGTGGTTCTGTTAACCATCCTCTACTTGACATAATGGGCCTCATCTTCAGGTTGATAACATTCTTATGAATTTTAGGGAGACCCCTAAAAGTGGAAATAGTTGGCAATTCTACAAGAAAATATTTGTATAGATCAGGATCAATAACTTCACACATTAATAAATCATATAAATTACTATGCATGTTATTGATATTCTTATTCAACTGTGTGCCTTCGATCTACTTGTAGGTTCCATCATGTAACATTAGTTGTAATTCTATCAATTAGAGAGACTCTGGTTAACACAAAATAAAGCTCAGCTGTCCTAGTAGGATTTTCCTGACATTTAATCATCTGCCTGCTGCAGCAAAAGCCATAATTTGCAGAGAGCTTACAAAGCATCAAAGGGATCTCATTGTTGAAAGTTATCAGTCAGAAGGGTACAAAAAAATTTCCACAGCACTGGATATACCATGGAACACACTGAAGATAGT
Organism: Protopterus annectens; assembly: GCF_019279795.1. Classification (NCBI taxonomy): domain Eukaryota; kingdom Metazoa; phylum Chordata; order Ceratodontiformes; family Protopteridae; genus Protopterus; species Protopterus annectens. The sequence goes on from NC_056725.1 coordinate 820,721,213, forward strand.
CATCAAAAAGTGGAGAAAATATGGGACAAAAGTGATGTCGCAACTGGACGTCCATCAAATACTGATGAAAAGACTAGACAAAAACTGGTTAGGGAGGCTGCCAAGAGACGTACATCAACACTGACTGAGCTGCTGGAATTTCTGGCAAGTACTGGTTGTGTACTACATGTGACGACAATCTCCCGCATTCTCCGTATGTCTGGACTATGGGGTAAGGTTGCAAGGCTGCATAGTCATACCCTTCGGGAAAAACAAGGTTACCCCTAGCTACCATATAGGTGGCAATCCACTGAGCACAGAAAAAGTCATCAGGGATCTGGGGACCCAGGTTGACAGTAGCCTTTCGTTTGACACTCATGTTGCTAAAGTAGTTAGGAAAACCTTCTATATCGCCCACCTGATCATGAAGGGATTCACATCTAGATTAAGGGAGGTCATCGTCCCCCTGTACTCATCACTCATTAGACCTATGATTGAGTACAATGCCCCGTTCGGAATGTATCTGACCAGACACCTGCTGCAGCTTGAAAGGCCCCAAAAGTTCCTCACCAAAAGGATAAAGGGTCTCAAAAATATGTCTTATGCTGCCCGACTGAAAGAACTCCAGCTCTATTCAGTCTCATACCGCTTGCTCAGAGGTGACCTGTGCCTGACATACAAGGCCATGTTAAACCCAGATTTGATGAATATGCTTCACCTCAAAAAATCTAGATCCCTCAGAACCACAAGGGCGGGAGACTTAAACCTTGACACGGTTATAAATAGAGCGTGCTGGAGGGACAGATTCATCACCCAGAGACTCCCTATGCTGTGGAACAAAATCCCGGTACATGTGAGGCAGAGCACCTCTCTGGCCTTGTTCAAGAGGAATCTTGACCAATGGATGGGAGATTGCAGATATACCCCAGGGATTACTTCAGTGTCACTGCTTGACAGAGGCACAGCAAAATGATAGGCATAGTTTTTATTCAAACTAAAGGGGTGGTGAAAGCCACATAACTATGGGCTAGGCTTATAAATGCCCTTGGGCAGATAGCCTAGTATGAACCTAAGATGGATGCCTTTTCTTACACAGAAAAACATCCAGGCCTGGCAAAAAATTGCAAAACAATACATCAAGTCTCCCAAAAGCTTGTGGGAAAATAGTGTTATGATCTGATGAGACTAAGGTTGAACTTTTTGGCCACAATTCCAAAAGGTACACGTGATGCAAAAACACTTTGCATCACCAAAAGAACGCCATTCCCAAGATGAAGCATTGTGGTGGTGGTATCATGCTTTGAGGATGCTTTTCTTCAGCTCAGACTGGAGCTTTAAGTCAAGGTGGAGGGAATTCTGAACATCTCCAAATACCAGTCACTTTTGGCACAAAACCTTCAGGCATCTGCTAGAAAGCTGAAGATGAAGAGGAATTTTACATTTCAACATGACAATGACCCCAAGCATACATCCAAATCAACAAAAGAATGGCTTCACCAGAAGAAAATTTAAGTTTTGGAATGACCCAGCCACAGCCCAGACCTAGATCCAATAGAAAATATGTGGGGTGACCTGAAGAGGGCTGTGCACAAGACATGCCCTCATAATCTGACAGATATGGAGCGCTTCTGCAAGGAAGAGAAGGCAAATATTGCCAAGTTAAGATGTGCCATGCTGACAGACTCCTACGCAAGACGACCGAATGCTGTAATTAAATCAAAAGGTGCTTTAACAAAGTTTTAGTCTAAGGGTGTGCACACTTTTGCAACCAGCTTATTGTACTCCCCCCCCCCCCCCCAACAGATTTGTATTTCAATGGAACCGTACAGATTATAGGTCACATTAAAGGTGGGAAAAGTTTTGAAATGATTTATTGTGGTCTCATTTTGTTGCATCACAAAAAACTGGCATTTTAACAGGGGTGTGTATACTTTATGTCCACTGTGCATTCAGCTCTGTTTGTAAAATTTGTAAAGAAAACTGGCAAATTAACAGAATAGTTTATGTTTGACTCTGACACTCCCTTAGGAAGGTAGGACAGGTTCATAAAGTCACCCTATCCTTATGAAATACTAAGTAAGGAGGTTTAGAAAACGGTGCTTGAAGTTCTGACTGTCGTCTAGTAGAAGTGATGGCTACCAAAAATATAGTTTTCCAGGTCAAGAAATTTAACTCACATTTAGCTGCTGGTTTGAAAGGTGAATGACGTAAGGTCAGTAATACCAGACAGTCTTGTGTTGGAGATCTCAAAAGGGCACCTCTCAAAACTGCTTTACAAAGTTTAGATGAAGCCAAGGAAGAGTTTTCAATCCCAAAGTGAAAATTAGAAATGGCAGCTAGTTGTACCCCAATAGATGAGCACCTGGCCCTTTCATTGAAAACTGTTGCTAAAAATTCAAGGACATTATGTACAGGTGCTGTAAGAGGGTCAACATGTTTCTGCTGTGCCCGAAAACAAAATCTCTTCCATTTACTTCTATAAAGCTTACTTGTGGAAGCCTTGTGGGAAAACAAAAGTACATAACGAACAGAGGGGAGACAGCACATGTCTGGCTATCAAGGGAAGTGGAGAAACCATGTGGTAGCTTTAAGTTTGAGATAGCTGGGTGAATCATGCCTGTCGGGTGAGACAGAAGATCTGGAATTGGATCCAAAGACCAAGGAGGGTAGACTAGGTGAGGCCAAAGGAAGGGGAACCAAATTTGTCGAGGCCAGGAAGGGACAATGAGGATGAACTTGCTCTTCAACAGAGAAGCTTTCGACAGAAAGCTAGAGATTAAGGGAATTGGGGGATAAGCATAGAGGAGACCTGGGGAGCCAATAGTGTAAGAGGGCATCTCTTGGCGACTCCCCTGGCAGGGTGTTTAGGATAAAGAACCTGCAGCACTTGTTTAGGGAGACAACCAGGTGATAGCATGGCTGGCCCCACTGTCAAAAATCATTTCCACCACTTTCTTGAGAGACCACTTATGCGGTAGTAGAATGGACCTGGTCAGCTTGTTTTCTATCATGCTGGATTTCCCCAGAATGCGCTTTGCTATTATAAACTGTCTGGATGAGATCACCCATTGCCAAATTCAGAGAGTCTCGAAACAGGTGTTAAGATCTGGTCCCTCCTTGTTTGTTGATGTACCAAACCACAGGCATATAGTCTGTTTGAATAGCAACTCTCCTGAAAGGAAGAGCATCTTGGAAAGCCTGCAATGATAACAGCACTGCTCTCATTTCCAAGACACTGATATGCAACCTGCCCTCTCATTTCCAAGACACTGATATGCAACCTGCCCTCTCATTTCCAAGACACTGATATGCAACCTGCCCTCTTCAAGGGGTCCATGAAGTGCCGCCACCCCCCCCCCCAATCTAGAATGCGTCTGTGCTCACTATGGCCTTGGGTTGTGGAAGAATGAAGGGATGGCCTTGCAGAACTTGATCTTTTTGCAGATCCACCACCAAAGGTACCTTTTGCATGCTATGGTAATTCTCATCTAAGTGGACGTATGCTGACTAAGAATGGACCACTGAGTTGCCAACATCCGTTCAAGAATGCTTATATGAAAGGTCTTAGTTCCATTAGCAAGATATTGCTGCAGGCATTGATCCCAACGCTTGTAGAATCAATCAGGCTGAAATGGAGAAATTTTGGATAATCTTTCTGACCTGGAATCAGACAGTCTGTACTCTTGGAAAAGGGAGAGAGGCTGTCATAGATAATGTGTTGAAAACTGTGCCTATGAACTTCAAACTCTGAGATGGTTCTAACTGAGATTTGTTGTAATTTATGCTAATCCCCAGGAGAAAGAAAGTCTGGAGTACCTGGTCTCAAGATGTTACCAGTAAATGCCTAGTCGGAGTGGTTATGAGGCAGTCATCCAAGTACAAAAACGCTTGTAATCCTTGCTGTCTCAAGTGAGACACTACCACTGCCATGCATTTGGTGAACACCCTGGGGGCTGTGGTAAGGCCAAACGACAGTGCTCTGAACTGGTAATGGCTGACAGCCAGACAGAAATACAAGTACCCTTTGTGTTGCCTGTTCTTTGTTATATGATGGTACACAACCTGAAGGTCTATCAAGCACATTCAGCCATCCTTGCAGAGAAAGGGCAGAATGGACTGAACCATGATCATCTGTAACTTGGTGTGCTGAACTGAACTGTTCAGATTGCTGAGATCTAAAATCAGTCTCCAGCCCTATCTTCTTTGGTACTAAAAAGAATCTTAAGTACTGGATTTGGTCTGGTGGGACCTCTTGAATGCTTTTTCTTCTAATAGATTTTCTAGTTCTAGTGATACTGCTTTCCACTGACTGGATAAAACATTTGGAATTTTGCATACAGGTGGAGATGGTACGGAAAAGAGAATTGTATAACCTCTGGAAGTAATCCTCTGCACCCATGCATCTTTTGTAATCTCTAGCCAGGGTCTCTGGTGCAGGGATAAATTACCACCAGATTGCCTCCAAAGGTGGACAATCGTGCCTCCTTTCAGGAGCGCTGGTAGGGTCTGTCGAAGAAGGAATCTCTGGACCCCTGGTTTTGCAGGCATCATCTCTCGTGGGCAGGCTCTTCCATTCCCATTCTCCCTCTACCTCTGGGGGGAACCATCTCCACGCTGATCCTGGAAAAGACCCTGGGACTTTTCTGAACTCCTCACCGATTCCTGGAAAAGGTTCTTTGAGTGGGGGTCAAAAAATCATACTCCTACTGCAGAGAGGGTCTTTCCATCTTGCTTGCATCTGGACAGTGCATCTTTCAACTCGGGGCTGAACAAAGAACTTCTGTCAAAAGGTGCATTGATGAAAGAGGACTTCAAGAGCTCTGCAAAGTCACACAAACACATCCAGGCATGTCTCCCAATGGAAATGCCTGAACCCGCCTCCCTTATGATACCTTCAGCCGCATGTGAAATAAACCTCATGGACAAATTAGTAATTGACTGTAGGGTAGCCAACTGTGAGAAAACAAGTCTGAGCCTCAGAAGTACTGGTCCCAGCGAGGGATTTGGAGAGTTCCTTAATCAAATCCTTCTGCAATCTACTGAAGCGTGCCAAACAATTTAGCAATTTGATTGCAAGTATTTCTAAAGTATAAACACACTTTCCAAATCTGTCCAAAGCCCTTGACTCTGTTAGGCAGGTGGACAGAACTCTGTTCCAAAATATCTTATGTGGTGGCCACAGCAACAACCATGGCATCTACTAGAAGCTCCAATAATCCTTTCCTTGAGAAAAGTGTTCCCATGTACAAAGATAAACGTGTGAAAACAAACTTTTGTTTTGCACCTTTAGACATGGTGTTTAAGGAATGGAAATAGGAAATGATTACAGAATCATGGATAAACAAATTCCTTCAGAAAAGACAGCTAGTGAATGGAATAAAATTAAAATAGAATTCAACAACTGTAGAAATATGACAAATATACAGGGGGGGGGGGGATAGGGATTATTTAGAGGGGTTGAAAAGGATGAAGTAACCGAATAAAAAGAATCTCACAGACCAAAGGAACGGGGCAAATGTGAAGTGCTAAAGGGAAAATGAGTATTTGGATAATATGCAGGACTTCAGAAAGGTTGCTGCTAAGCAGCTATTTCTGCCAATTTCAGAGCAAAAAAAAAATTTTAGTATGACTTGAGAGTTGTTGCCAAACTTAGGAAGCCTATAAACGAGAAATAACCACAGATCCTAGAGAAACAGAGATTTCAAATATTTTATGTCTCCATAAAACAGCAGAATGAAGAAAGAAGAAATGGTACAAAACAAATAGAAACATTATTAAAGACTTAAAAATGCCAAGGTTAGCTGCATATAAGGCTCAACAATCAACAGACAAGAAAGGAGAAAAAGGAGACAAAATGATGTACAAGCCAAACGTGAAGTCTCAGGAAACGGACAGCATTTCTGTGGAAGTTGGGAGGGAATAAAGGGGCAGGGAGGAGAAGCACCTTGAAAGAAAGCTGTGGCAGCAATATTACTGAAAGAGGTTAAAGACTCAGCTTCATATAGACTTGCTTCAAATTTAAACTATGACTATAAGGGATTTAAGTTTATATTAACTAAGAAAATTCTAAATGTATATGCATCAGTGTGGTTTTGTGCAGGGAAGGCATTTGACAACATTAAACAATGATGATCTAGAGGGAAGCAGAGTTGTTCCTGATGCAAAGAAGGCATTCTGTGGAGTCAGTTGGGATTCTGAGAGAACAGCAATGGTAGTTACTTGTATTTCATGACAGAACAGAGTTAATTAGCATGATACCTCCCTCAAGGGTCGCAGGCAAGAGTTAAGGTGGGAGATTTCTTCTCCAACAAGAAAAGTCTTAACAGATGAACCAGGCAGTGGTGTTCTCTTTCTCTTTTCTTATCAAATAAGGGTCTTAAAAATTTATTGAAGCAATTGGATTGATAATCAAGAAAAGTTGTCATCTGACAATAAAGCTGTTATTTTGTACCGGACAAATCCAGAAAAGGCCATTTCAGAGCTGTGAAACATTCCGAGACAGTTTTGTTTTGTTTTTTTTTTTCAGGATATAATATAAAATACAAGCTATAGTTGCAAACTATATACCTACACATGAATTGGTTCAACAATGCCAATATTTCGAGGGCTTCCAAGATGGTTGCACATTGAGTAACAATTCTAGCTCTCCCGGTGTGAAAACAAACTCATCTGAAGAAGCCAGTGGACTTGCACTTCTGGGTAAATTTCAGTAACTGGCGAGAAAGTGCACTGCCAGGATGCCAAGAAAAAAGTAATATAGAGGACCTGAAAGAAAATCAGCTACAAAATGCAAGGAAAAGACACTTACTTGGAAGAATACTGCAGCTATCCAACAAAAAGCACTGCGAGCTCCAGACATAATTCCGGTAAACTAGAGGAAAGTATAACACAACTGCACAGAGACCTTATTAAAATAAAAAAAAACACTGGAGTACATAAACTCAAATAATAAAAGGCTGGAAAAAATGGAAGCAGCTTTAAACATTCAGATTAGGTGACAGAAGTGCAATAATCAGAGGCTGAAATGAAAAGGCTGGCTGAATATGAGACTGCTCAGAAAAGATTTTTAAAAAATAACAGAAGTAAAGGACAGAGTATATGTAGGGAAAACCTGAGATTTTCTGCTGTACCAGAGAAGCTGGATGGAACAGACTATTCATTTTATGAAAGAACAAATACCAATTCCACAGCGGGACTTGTTACTTGAAAGGACACATCATGTGTACGCTCCAAACCTGGCTATGAGAAAGCAACTTAGACCTTTAAGTAAAGATGCAATCCTACCAGCAACAGGAGTTGATTCTGACAAAACTGTAACTGAAGGACAAAGTACTAACAGTGGAAGACAGCAGACTGGTTGTGAAGAATGATTAGTCACCATGCAGAAGAGGACTAAATGTATTCCACTATTCAGGAAATGTCTAGAAAAAGGTTTGAGTTTCAAAATGCTGTAGCCAGCTATCTCCAAAATGTTATCTCCTGGAGGGATACAGTAATTTTTGATGCAGTACATGCTGAGGAGGAAATGCAAAAAAATTATCCAACAAAAACTGAGCTGTGAAACAAGAGGATAGTCTGCTTCTTGTTCTTCTGGTAATAAAGACCACACAGACTTTGCCAGTGAAAAGCACTTCCAATGTTGAGACATAAAATGATTGAGAAGGAAAAAAGCACAAGAATGGACTTGAAGAATCAAGAATACATTGGAAATGAAGCACAGCCAGGATATGGGAGATTGAGATGAATAGGAATAAAACCAGTAACTTGGAAATTGACAAATGTGGGATTACAAACCAAGTGTGAAACACGAAAGAATAAGAACATCTGGAAATAATGGAATTTTTGGACTTAAAAGCATATGCCCTACTTCACATCATTGTTTTGAAAAATGCCCAGGAGAAGGGACGAGGAGGAAGAGAATGAAGTAAAAAATGTTTCCTTGATGCTAATATTTTTGTAGCGCATTATATTCTTTGCATGCTATAAAGTTCCCACTTATTTTTAATAGGGATACAAATGTAAACAAGTGCTCCTGTTTTTTTCCTCCCTGCTTCTCTATCTTTGTTCAGTTTTAAGAAATATAGGCACAACAATGTTAAAAATGACGGATCAAGAGAGCATGACAAAAGAAAAAATTGATGCACTTTTTTCATTCTTGCACAGGGGAAAGAGTGGATTAAGGCCACTGGCTTGATCTGGTAACAAGTATGAAGAGAAAGCAAGTAAATGAAAAAACATTGAATATTATAAAGCATTTTTTGCAAATAAATGTATGCTTAGTAGCAACCCTGTATTTTGGTCCTCATATCTCCGTGTAGACAATCTTGAAAAAATAGTTGGGAGATTACATTCTCTGAAAGCATTTGAGTGTTTTCCCAGTTGGGAGAGCTATAAAGAGGAGACAAAACCAGACTGCACTTACTAGAAGCAAAGGCTATATGTACCATGCGTCTTTGCACAAATGACCTTTCAGGTTAAATCAAGTCTGAGTGTGTGTCAGTTTGGGACACTGGCTCTTATTAGGAGGGTAAAACTTCAATATCTGAATATGTATGCAGTTTTATGATAGGTTTTAGGGGGATACAGGGATATTTTTTGATGGTCTTCAATAAAACAAAGTTTTGTAAGAAGTGACATAGACTCAAATTAATATGATAAACAACTGTATGAAAGATCAACCTGCCAAACACTGGACACAACACAAAAGCTGTAACTAGGCATTTAAAATAACTGTTGCACATAAAAGGTAGTGATAACTTTTTAACACAATGATGCTTTTGGTAATGTCTTTAAATGTCAATGTTCTCTCAGATAAACACAAAGAAGAAAGTAGTGAACTATATTAAAAATTGTAGAGTGCAAATAGCTATGTTACAGGACACACCTGTAAACATGTGAATTTGATTACAAAAAAGGTTTTCAGGATGGTTATTCAGTGGAATACCTGGGACAAAGAAAAAAGGAGAACTTATATTAAATGCAAGAGAAGCTCCAATAGTGATAGAAGAGGATAAAAATGATGATGGATTCATAGCACTAAGGAGCTACTAATAAGGGAGCAGGGTTATACTAGCATGTATTTAAGCTCCACCTAGAACTGCTACAATGCAGCTCAAGAAAATTCTGGAAGAAATAATCAACTTTCAGGAAGGAACTTTTCAGCAAGAAGCATATTACTTCTAGGTGGGGACTGGAATTTGATTTCCAGCAGTGAAGATGAGCGCGGGGGCCCAGAGGGGAAAATATAACAAAGGAGAGTAGATTTTTTGAAAAAAAATTCATGAAAATATTTGTTATGGAAGATGTGAATTCAGTACTAGGAGTTCAGAGTGAATTTGCATATTACTGCCAAAGATACAAACACTGGGGTAGGCTGGACAGAATTTACATTACACAGGAACATGTGCATTTAATTGAAGTCTTACTAAGCACCCAATAACTATTTCAGATCATGTGCCAAATACAAAAAAAAAAAAAAAATACAAACACAAGGTAATAAAATAAAAATGAGGGACTGGTATTCTTGTAGAGGTTTGGAGGCTAGGAAGGAAAAAAATGAAAGATCTGGAAGGTTTTGTTTAATACTACTGTTAGAAGTGCCAACATCCTGGAAAAAAATCCTTGGTAGCTGTAATACCTAAACAGGGTAAAAGGCTCACCTTCATACAGGCCTACTTCAACACTAAACCACAATTATAAAGTGTTCATGTCTACAATGGCTAAAAGAATGGCAAAGGTGATGTCAAAATTGACAGACATGGATCAATGTGGTTTTGAGGATGAGAGGCAAACATTTGACATTAACAAAACACCTGTGATCCACAGGGAAGCAGAAGGTAAGAAAATACCACTGCTGTTGGGTCTTGATGCACAGAAAGCAATTGGCAAGAGTAAGTTGGGACTTGATGAGCAGGGCATTGGGAAGCATTTGCATTCCCAGATAAAAATTATAAGGTTGATTATTAGGATATATGAAGGATAGGAGGCAAAAATTAAAGTGATAACTTCTGCTTGAGCAGAGGAACCAGGCAGGGGTGTCCTTCCCCTTTGTTATATACATTACATTTAGAACCACTGGCAAAGAAACTCAGAAATTCAAGGATGTAACTGGTATGGTAATCAAGAAAAACTGGCTCTAATTGCAGATGATATCTACACCTGATGAATCCAGAAAAGAACATTTCAGTGTTGTGGAACATTCTGAGACAGCTTCAACGCTTTTCGAACTACAAAATTAATTAAGCTAAAACAAATGCAATAACAATAAATTATATACCCACACACAAGCTCGATTCAGCAATATCCATACTTGTGGGGACATGATAAAATGAAGTACTTAGGAGTATGGATTAAAAATGGTTCTGATATGGCAGCTAAGGGCATGTGGGAAGAGAATAAACAAAAGAGGATATAAAAACTGAGAAATTGGAAGCTCCATTATATGGATTTGGGTATCAAGCTACAAGCAGTTAAATTTTATTTATTCCCTTTAGTCTTATTACACAGGTCAGGCATATTTTTATCAATCAGAGAAGTCAGAATAGCAATTAATAGAGCTGAAGGATTCTACCTGGCAAAGGGAAGACATCAAGAGTCAAGTGGGACAAGATGATTATACAACAGAACAAGGAGGACTCAGATTACCCAATTAGAAGGGGTACTTCAGAGCTACACAGTTATGGTTCCTATACATAGCACAAGCAGAAACCTACAATTCAGAGAGGAAAATGATGAATATTAAATGGCGGAAGTTCAAGAAACAAGGAGAGAGTGGGATTTTGGATGCAGATCTTTAAAGAAAGTAACAAAAATCCTACAGAATATTACATTTACAAAGTAAAATAAATTAGAACAAAGTATTCCAAGAACTAAGCCAATACAGGAATGGAGAAAGGAGATTCTACTGATAGGGATGACTGCAATGAGGATACAGACAATAGGAAAGAGGGGTCTGGAATTTATTGGACAAAAATGGCAAAGGAACCAATGTATTGGGAGCAAAAAAAATACAGTTGTGTACACTTGCCACAAATGTAGATGTTTGTGTGTATTCACTGTTGCCGTTATCACATCTGGGTTATCCGCTTGCAGTAGCCCTCAGGTCGGCCTGATTATCAAAGTCTTGGGTCCTGCGTCAGTTGCTTCATCTTCCGTGAAGTCAGGGGTATAAAGTATGCAGCAGATGCCATAACATCAGTTTTTCTTGCCCCAGATGCCACGCCAACAAAAAAGCAAATACACCAAAAAGCTTTTAAGTATAGTAAAGGAGAAGAAACATATAGCCAAAAAAAGTCAGGAGGCTGGAGGGAGGGTAACCAGGACTGGAACAGGGAATACACTCGAATATCTAGATTTATGGTAAGTGTACACAACTGTACTATGTTCTTCGTGTTTCACTGTTGCAATCAACACATTTGGATAGATTCCCAAAGCTAAAGATGGGAGGAGGAATTTAGATAGCATTAGGACCAGCTGTAAGGCCCTGCAAGACTGCAGTGGAAAAACCAGCTCTGGATTTAGAGAACATTGGCAAATTGTAATGCTTAGTGAAAGTATGTACAGAACTCCAGGTAGCAGCTTCTGGGATGCCTCTGCTAGGGACACCTCTGAGAAAGGCTGTAGAGGTAGATGCAGCCCTGGTTGAATGTGGTCTAATCCCCTGTGGGATAGGTTTTCCATAGTGCTTACAGCAGGAATGAATGCAATGGCCTATCCATTTGGAAATGGTTTGCTTTGAAATAGCCTTCCCCTCTGCCCTACAGCAAATGCCACCAGCAGTTGTTCAGATTTCCTTTGAGGTTTAGTCCTGTCCAAGTAAAATCTAAGTTGTCTGTGCACATCTAAGGAGTGCAGTATCCATTCCCCTTTGTTCTGTGGATTAGAAAAGAAGGTTGGCAAATGAATGGACTGATTAAGAGCCACACAAGATACCACCTTGGGCATGAAAGAGGGATTGGTCCTGTGGGACACCCTGTCCGCATGAAAGATGCTGAAATGCTCCACTGCCATAAAAGACTAATTCAGATACCCTTCTTGCAGAAGTGATTGCTAAAAGAAAAGCCGTTTTCCAAGAAAGGAATTTTAACTCTGCAGTTGCAGCTGGCTCAAAAGGAGGAAAAGTGAGTTTTTCCAACACAAAATTAAGGTCCCAGGCTGGAGTTGGAGTTCTCCTGGGTGGTCTTACGTTTTTGGCCCCTCTGAGGAACTGCTTGAGCAGTGGGTGAGAAGAAAGGGGTGGTTCTGTGTTGTAATGAGCTGAAATGGCTGAGGTGTGACTTTTGATGGAAGAAAAGTAAAGGCCCTTGTGAAGCATCTCAGTTAAGTATTGAAGAATCTGAGGTAAAGTGAGCGCTGCTGTGGCCATCCCTTGAGTTTGGTTCCAGGCACAAAATCGTTTCCATTTTTCAGCATAAGATTTTCTAGTACTAGGCCTCCTTGCCTCAAAAATGACATCCAACACTTGTTTACTGAGGGATGGTAATGGAGAGATTAGGTAATTAGCCAGGCTGCCAGGTTCAGGGTTTGCAGCTGGGGGTGCAGAATCTGGATCTCCTGCTGAGACAGCAGGGCAGGGGTCTGAGTTAGGAGCCATGGGGCCAGCTGTGACACACTGTGCAAGAGGGGGTACACCAGTGCTGGCGTTGCCAGTCTGGTGCAATCAGTATCATCCTTGGTTTGTCCTGCATGATCTTTAGTAGTACTTTGGAGAGGCAGAGGAGGAAAGACAAACTGACAGATTTTTCCAGCTACAGGACAGAGCATCCACTTTCCAAGCGTGTTTGTGGGGAGTCCTTGCGCAGAAATTGTCCAATTGGTAGTTCTGGCAGGAGGCAAACATGTCTATATCTGGGCTCACCCATTTTCTTGTCAACATGTTGAAAATCCTTGGTTCCAGTTTCCACTCGTGTGGGTCCATGAGGTTTCTGCTTAGTTGGTCTGCCACTGTATTTAGTTTTCCTGACAGGAACTGAGCTTGTAGATGGCACCTGATAGCTCACGGCTGTGTTTCACAATGCCATGGCTAGTCTGCAGAGGGGGTAAGAATGTGTACCCCCCCTGCTAGTTTATGTACCACATAACAGTGGTGTTGTCAGTCTTTACCATTAATTGTTCTGGAAGAATATGATCCTTGAAGGCTGTACAGCTAACATTTCTTTTTGAATGATATGCAGGTGCATTTGACTTGGGTTCCATTTGCCCTGAATGCACTTATCTGCCAGGTGAACCCCCCATGCATGGTCCGAAGCGTCTGTTAGGGTTTGGGCGGCAGGGGGTTGCGTGAATGGTAGTCCCTTGTTTTGGTGGCAGGCCTCTGCCCTCCAAAGAAACTGTAGGCATAGGCAAGGTATGATAGGAATCAATGCTTCTAGATCCTGAGAATGTTGACACCATAGGCTTTTTATACCACTGCAGTTTCCTTATAATGCAGTCTTGCATATGGAATTAAAAGAATGCAGGAGGCCATGAACCCCAAGGCTTGTAGTATTTGCCTTGCAGACAGCAGGGTTTGTGTGGCAACTTGTTTGAAGTAGGTTGTCAAATGAATTTGTTTATGTGGTGTGAGGAAAGTCATCTGGGAAGTTGTATTCAAGCCTGCTCCAAGGAATACCATTTGTTGACAGGGTACCAGGTGTGCTTTCTTTTCGTTTATGGAGTACCCCAGACAAGTCAGTACCCTTTGTACAAAGGCCAGATGATTCAAAAGTATGTCCTGGCTTTCTGTCTGAATTAAGACAATCGTCCAGGTATGAGCATATTTTAATATTTATTTGCCTGCAAAATGCAATGACTGAAGCTAGGCACTTTGTGAATACCCTGGGCACAGTAGATATGACAAAGGGCAGTGCAGAGAAAGTACAGTTTTGTACCTACCATAAATGTAGATGTTAGAGTGTTCACATTGCTGCAGTCATTACACTTGGGTTATCCTGCAGTCAGGCGGTCCCGCAGTCGGCCAGAGTTCCAAAGTCTTGGTCCAGCGTTGGTTGCTGTTGCTTCTTCCCTGACGTCACTGTGCCAGGGGTATACAAGATGCATCAGACGCCATTTTCTTCAGTTTTTCTTGCCCCGATTGTCAGGTGCCCCCAAGTAGTTAGTCAATACATACTGCTAATAAAAATTATATATATATATAAAATAAAAATAATAGCTTCAATTATAAGCAAATACACCACAAAGGTTGTACAGGATAGAAAGGTATAGATAAGTCCAGCTAGGACAGAGGGAATGGAGGGAGGGTAACCTGGACTGCAGCAGTGTGAACACTCTAACATATACATTTATGATAGGTACAAAACTGTACTATGTTCATCTTGTTACACTGCTGCAGTCATTACACTTGGGTAGAATCCCAAAGCTAAGGTTGGGTGGCTGGTCTATAAAGAGTTAGGATTGGCTAGGAGGCCCTGCAGAACTGCAGTGGCAAATCCTGTTCTGGATTTAGAGGCAAGTGGTAATGCTTGGTAAAGGTGTGCACTGAACTCCAAGTTGCAGCTTCCAAAATTTCCTTGGTCGATACTCCTCTGAGAAAGGCTTTTGAAGTGGCTATTGCCCTGGTGGAATGTGGCCTAATGTTATTAGGGACTGATTTTCCATGCTGTGTGCAGCAGTAACGAATACAGTGTCCTATCCATTTTGAGATGGTCTGCTTTGAGATAGCCTTGCCCTGTGATCCTGCAGCATATGCTACAAACAGTTGCTCAGTTTTCCTGAAAGCTTTTGTTTTGTCCAAGTAGAAGAGTAGCTGCCTGTGTATGTGTATGTCCAAAGAGTGCAGAAGTTTCTCCCCTTTATTCTGGGGGTTTGGATAAAAAATTGGCAAATGGATGGTTTGGTTAAGAGCCACACTAGATACCACCTTTGGCATAAAGGTGGTGTTCATCCTTAAAAAAAACCCTGTCCTGATGAAAAATTATAAAGGGTTCCACTGCCATTAATGCCTGTAGCTCAGACTCTTCGTGCTGAAGTTACTGCCAGGAGCAGAGCTGTTTTCCATGATAAAAATTTTAGATCAGCGGTATTGGCTGGCTCAAAAGGTGGTAGGGTCAGTTTTTCCAAAATGAAATTGAGGTCTCAAGTTGGTGGTGGTGCTCTCCGGGGTGGTCTTATGTTTTTTGCCCCTCTGAGGTACTGCTTTAGCAAGGGATGGGAAAATAAAGGAGGATCCGTGTTGTAATGTGCTGAAATGGCAGAGGCGTGGATCTTAATTGATGAGAAAGATAGGCCTTTGTCCAGCATCTCAGTTAGGTATTGTAAAATCTGAGGAATGTTTGGGACAAGAGGGTCAAGGCTTTGAGCCTGGTTCCAAGTGCAGAATCTCTTCCATTTTTCTGAGTAAGCTTTCCTGGTGCTAGGCCTCCTGGCCTCCAAAATGACATCCATAACAGCTTTAGAGAGAGGTGTTGCCTGTTTGACTAATGAATCGGCCATGCAGCCAGGTTTAGGGTTTTGAGCTGACCGTGCAGGATCTGATTGTTTTGTTGAGTCAGGTGGTGTGAAATTTGAGGCAAAATCCATGGTGGGCCTTGAGTTAAGTTCTTTAAGATTGGGTACCAGTACTGGCGTGGCCAGTCTGGAGCAATCAGGATCATCTGTGGTTTTTCTGGTCTGGCTTTTAGGAGTACCTTTGAAAGGAGAGGCATGGTGGGAAGGCATATACTTTTACGTTTTTCCAGCTGAACGAGAGAGCATCCACTTTCCATGCTTGTGTGTGATAAGTCCTTGTGCAGAATTTTTGTAGTTGGCAATTCAGTGGGGAGGCAAAAAAATCTATGTCTGGGCATCCCCATTTTTGTGTTACCATGCTGAAGATTTGTGGATTCAATTTCCATTCGTGAGGGTCCATGATATTTCTGCTTAGATAGTTTGCCAGAGTATTTTTCTTTCCTGGCAGGAATTGTGCTTGCAGATGAACTTGATACATTAGAGCTGTGTTCCACAAGGTCATGGCTTGCCTGCATAGGGGATAAGAATGAGTGCCCCCTTGCTTGTTTATGTACCACATTACTGTGGTGTGGTCTGTCTAATAATAATAGTCCTGGATGCAGAAGGTCCTTGAAAGCTGTTAGGGCATTTTGAACAGCCAACAACTCTTTTTGATTGATGTGAAGATGCATTTGGTCTGTGGTCCACTTGCCCTGAATGCATTGTCCTGCCATGTGTGCTCCCCAGGCGTAATCCGAAGCATCTGTTGTTAGAGTCTGCCTGGCTGTGGGTAGAGTAAATGACTGACCCTTGTTTAGGTGACATGCCTGTGCCCACCATCGAAACTCCTGTTGTAGACAGGGATTCATTGATATTACTGCTTCTAAACTGCGAGAGTGTTGAGTCCAAACACTTTTTAGGTACCATTGTAATTTCCTCATATGCAGTCTGGCATATGGTATTAGTAGTATGCAGGATGCCATGAATCCCAGGACCTGCACAATTTTTCTTGCAGGGAGATGGGACTTGGTTGCCAGTAATTGAAAATATTGAGTTAGTTGAACTTGTTTGTCTGGTGTGAGTTAAGTCATCTGGGCCGTTGTTATCTAAGCTGGCACCCAGGAATATAATCTGTTGTGAGGGCACAAGTTTTGACTTCTTTTCATTTACTGTGTACCCTAGAGAAATTAGCAACCTTTTTACAAACGCCAGATGCTTCAGAAGAATGTCCTTTGTCTCTGCTTAAATGAGGCAGTCATCCAGGTATGGATATATTTGAATTCCTTTTTGTCTGCAGAATGCAATTACTGGTGCCAGGCACTTTGTAAAGACCCTGGGCGCAGTAGATAAGCCGAAAGGCAGTGCAGAGAATTGGTAGTGCACTGTACCAGCTTTGAATCGGAGGTATCTTCTGCAATTTTGTCTGATAGGGACATGCAGGTATGCCTCTGAGGTCCAGAGTAACAGGCCAAGCCTTCTTGCCCAGCATGGGAAGAAGTTGCTGTAGGGTCAGCATTTTGAATTTTGGAACAATGATGAATGTGTTTAAAGCGGACAGGTTGAGAATAGGCCTCCAATTTTTCTCTTTTCTTGGTACCAGGAAGAGTCTGGAGTAAAATCCCTTTCCTTGTTCCATAGATGGTACCCTTTCCACAGCTCTCATTTTTGCTAATTGAGCTATTTGTTTTAGAGCTTCTGTCTTTTGATTTGGTGGTAGGTTTGGCATTCCTCTTTTTCCTGGTAAAGTATGGAAATGAAACCTGTAGCCTTGGTCTATAGTTTGCAAAATCCACTTGTCTCTTGTGATGCAGTGCCAGTGTTTTGAAAATAAGGCTAACTTTCCGCCTAAGGGTGCTGCTATTTGTTCCCTGGTAGGCGGTGCCAAAGCCAAGTCACTGTGATTGTCCTGTTGCAGTGGTAGTAGTTGTGTCTGTGCCTCGCTGGTTGTTACCTTGCCACTGGCGTCCCCTGTAGGCACCTCCTCTGGATTGGTTTCTGCCTCTTGAATGCCTATTCCTACCTCTCTGTGTTTTAGAGGAGTCTGGAAAGGACCAATTTTTGGAAGGCCAGTTCCTGCTAAACCTTGGAGGCTGAACCTGTAAGAAATCTTTCACTGTTTGTACAGATTTTGCCTTCTCTTCCATTTTCTTCAGTACCTGCTGAGCAGGAGAACCAAATAAATTGACCTTATCCATAGGAGCATCTAATAGTTTTGCTTTAACATGATCCGGGAAGACCTGTTCTTTCAACCATGCATGCCTTCTGATAACTGTGCCAGTCATGGCTGATCTAAAGGAAGCCTCCAGTGCATCATAGCCACATTTTAAAGAATGGTTACTAACCTGCTGAATGTTATGCACCATTTCTAGAACATATTTCTTATCTAAAGAGTCATCAGAGGACAGTTTCTTAGTTAACTGATCAAGCATAAACTCCTGGTATTGGATCATATGAAACTGACAGTTCAATGCCCTAGCTGAGAGAGTAGCAGAGGTGTATACTTTTTTACCCCATCTCTCTAAGGACCTGGATTCCCTTTCAGAGGGGAGGGGATTTTTAACTGAGGTCGAAGCTACTGCCTTAGGCCCCTGGGAGATAGTCTCGGGATCTGCAAAAGGAGCCTTGTAAGGAGCCTTGTATAAATGGTGATGTGTGTCCGGGACCCTGTAGAACCTATCGGGCTTAGCAGGGGCTGGAGGCAAAGTATCAGGAGCAGTGCAAGCATCATTAAATGCATCATCTACAACAGGAAGAACTGGAGGTATAGCTAAAGGCCTATGTTGTGGTAAATGCAAAAAAGTCCTAAGCCTTTTCCTTGAATCTGAGAAATCTTGCCCCTGCCATTGAAATTGCTCCCTCATAGCATGTAAGGTTTCCCCAAAGGAAAATTCCTCTGGTGGAGAGGCAGAAGGAATTGATTCCTCAGCATTGGAGTCTTCATAAGGAGAAAAAGGAGCCTCTGGATGGTCTGTATTGTCTGAATCATCAGAAGAATCATCTGAGAACACTGGCTCAGGGGGCTCTGCTCTAGGTCTCTTTTCTGGAGGAGGTTGAGAGGCCCTGTCTGGATGAGGTTGGGATCCCCTTATTAAAGAGATGAGATCCTCTGCCAGAGTAAGCATTTGGGAACTGGAACTGGGCCTGTGAGAGGGGGGCTTAACAGGCACAGACTTAGAAGTTTTGGCTGCTTTAGCCCTGGCAAAGGCCTTTATGGACATGGCTGCAGGCGGCCTAGCAGCACCACGTGCAGGGGTTGAAACATCCAAGGGATGGTGTCCGATAATTCTTGTGAAACCACAGTAGCAGGTTGAATTTCAGAGGCCGATTCAACCAGGTTAGAAGGGGCCTCGGTAGTAGTCATGGATTCGGCTGAAGTAAGAACCGCTTGCTCGGTTTCGGCCAAAACCGAGACACTCGCGGTTTGCTTAACCGCGGTTTCGTCGAACCGCCGGACCGAAAGTGTCGGTCCTTTTCTTTGCGTTTAACAACTTGTGAAGTCGGAGGATCCGGCGGCATTATGTCTGTGAAATCTGAGCCGAAAAACTGTTCAGCAAACTCCGACCGTCGTCTAAGCGTCCGTCGGTTGAAAGAAGCACAGGCTAAACAAGCTGCTACGTCATGGTCTGGGCCTAAACAAGGTAAGCAGTAAGAGTGGAAATCTTTATGAGGTATTTGTTTCCCACAAGTTAAACAGTTATTCACTTTTTCTGACAAAGGCTGAGGCAAGAAAGAGTCCCCAACGGGGTACTTAGCTTTTTAGAAGTCTTCGAAGTAGTATTCGGTAGTAGTAATCTCTGGATCTGACCGACCGGCACTTGCGAACAGCTTCTGCTTCGGGCGCCACGCGGCAAGAAAGACTG
Source organism: Protopterus annectens (assembly GCF_019279795.1). Classification (NCBI taxonomy): domain Eukaryota; kingdom Metazoa; phylum Chordata; order Ceratodontiformes; family Protopteridae; genus Protopterus; species Protopterus annectens. The sequence continues at coordinate 820,740,475 of NC_056725.1, forward strand.
AGGAAAATGGCGCCGGCTGATGCCTTTATACCCGAGGAGCTGCAGCTATGACGTCGGGTGAAGTGCGACACCAGCCGAGGCCAGACCCAGACTTTGGAATCCGGCCGACCGAAGGGCTGCCTGACGACAGGACAACCCATTTGTAAGGACTGCAGATGCATCCTTGAAGGACATCCCTAGATACCACCTTTGGCATAAAAGTAGGGTTGGTTCTTAAGGAGACCCTGTCTCGGTGAAAGATTATGAACGGTGGTATTGCCATTAGGGCCTGTAGCTCCGAAACCCTTCTTGCTGAGGTAATTGCCAACAGGAAAGCTGTCTTCCATGAGAGGAATTGTAAGTCCACTGAAGCTGCTGGCTCAAAAGGAGATAGAGTCAGTTTTTCTAGGACAAAGTTGAGGTCCCAAGCTGGCACTGGAGCCTTTCTTGGTGGCTTAATGTTCTTGATTCCCCTAAGGAATTGCCTTAGCAAAGGATGTGAAAACACAGGTGGATCAGTGTTATATCTAGCTGAAATAGCTGAAGCATGTATCTTTATGGAAGAATATGAGAGTCCATTCTGAAGCATATCTGCCAAATATTCCAGGATAAGTGGGATGTTCAATAGTGATGCATCATGACCCTTGCTGGTATTCCAAATGCTGAATCTCTTCCATTTTGCCAAGTAAACCTTTCTGGTGGATGGTCTTCGAGCTTCTGTTAATATCCGCTGAACTTCCTTGGAGAGAGATAGATTGAGGTTATTCATGGGATCTCCCAGGCTGTCAGCTGCAGTGTCTGAAGGTTTGGATGCACTGTTTTGAAGTTGTGCTGAGTCAAAAGTAGGGGCCATTGGGGAAGGGCCCACTTCTTGTTGTGACATATGCTCCGTAGTAGTGGGTACCAGTGTTGTCTTGGCCAGTCTGAAGCTATTAGGATCCCCTTGGGTCTCTCTGCTTTGATCTTTAGTAATACTGTGGTCATTTTCAGTTTATTTAAAATAGTATGACATATATTATATGGTTTTTGCCTTAGCGCATTCATATACTCTTGCAAAATATGGATCTGATGCAATTAATTGGATGTTAAGAGGTTTTTGTCTAGGTAACTACTATTGTTCTTGCATGATGTGATATATTTTCATCGTTTATAATATAGTCTGTTTTATGTTATGTTAAATGTTCTTAGTGCATCTGTAACATTTGCCTAAAATTTGCTGAGAGAAGTAATACAATTGATGGGTGTTCCCATCGCAGCAATTATGTTTTAATTAATTGATTAATTGATAATCATTTTGTTAAATTGATGATTGGTTTTACTATATAAATGGGCGTCTTTTATATATAAACTATAACCTGATGAAGCGCATATGTATGCGTGAAAGCGCTTGTTTGTTTTAAAATAAACTGGATTCTTATTTTATCGTGGTGGTTCCTGGCAGTATTTCTTCATTCTACTTCTTCATTTGGTGCACGGAACCTTTGGATGATCGGCTTTTGTCTCCTGCTGTTGGTTTTCCTCTTGATATACTTAGCCGTTCCTCACGCGATGGATGTGCCGAACATTGAATTGGACTACAATCCAACAGGTGCCATACGAACCGATAGTTGGAATTGTTTATTCTATCAGAAGGACAATCCACTTTTGCGTTTAGATACTAGTCATGAAGTTTTGGATAATGTTTCAACGAACAACGAGAATTTACATGACTTTTTTGGACATTTGAGATCCTTGGAAAATGACTTATATCGCCTGCATAGGCTTGTCTGGCAAAGAAGACATCTCCAGGCGTGCCTACATTTCAAAGTCATTCCCCGAGGCATGCGTGTTCTATGCATGCCAAGTTACGGGGATAGTCATCCTGAACTGCTTCGTAAATGGCAGCAGTTAAATATTGACTTTGGTAATCAGTATATACAGCTCCTGCTGGAATATTTCACACCCATCGAAACGGAACTTTTGGCTAAGGTAGAGGAACAATATGATTATTTAATTGCTAATTTTAAAACAGAGTTCTGTACCTCTAAGATACAGTCTATGAACAAACAGTTAGCACTATATAGTAATAAACTTGAACAAGTAAAAATTAAGAAACTTAAGCGTGACTGCGAAGATTTTCAATTGGGGCGTATCTTTGTGTGGCCCAGAGTTAACACACAGACTGGTGCTCATGCTACTCAGTCACCGGCAACTATGAATGCAGCCAATGAAGGTTCGGTTACTATTTTAACTGAATCGTTGGGTATTAGGCCAGCTTCCTCTTCTCAAGTAGATGACATTAATCATCGAGAGCCTACTACATCTAATACACCCAGCCTGTCTTTACCCTGCAATCAACAAGGCTTGAACCATTCTGAAAACTTAGGTGCAAAGTCTAAAACTTTTGGCAAGAATAACACCTTTGCCGCACCTCTGCCTTTAAACTTCCCTCTCCCTTACAAGGATGCCACACGCACGCGCTCTGGGAGCAGGGGAAGAGGAAAAAGAAAACTTTCGGGAGAGACACCAGAGCGGAGAAGGAGAATGAAGAACTAAACTCCTTGTTCTTTAATCTGGCGACTAGGTCTTTTTCATCAGAAGAGCAACTGTTGCTCAATAGAGGGTTATCTTTTATACCCTCTTGCCACAGTGTATTGTCTGACACCCTTATAGGTTTACGCTTGTTTGCTAGAAAGTTATCTCTCAAAGTGTTGTTTAAAGATGACTCATCTGATAGTTATACATCTGCTTGTAATGTTGTAGCTTATAAAAGGAGAAGTTCGTTCATACCTCCGTTAACACCAACCATTGAGTGTTTTATGCGAACATGTGAACATGACTTCTATAGTTACTATGAGCATGATAAGCATAGTAGCATCTTTGTAAATTTGAATTATGCACAGAGAAATTCTTTAGATGCACTGGTTAATGACGTGAACACAGTATTTAAACCAGCGGATAAGGGAGGGGGTGTCGTCGCCTTAGATAAATGTTTTTATGACCAACTGATGAATACAATGCTTAATGAGGATAAGGCCTATAAAATTATTGATAAATTAAAGGTTGTATCAATAGTTAACTATGTGCATGACACACTGTATGATCTGCTCATGACAAGATCAATAGACAAGTCGCTATATGATTTTCTGAAGGTAGATTCACCCCTCATTCCGGTCATAAAAGGACTGCCCAAACTGCATAAAGGTGAATACCCTCCCCCATTACGACCCATAGTATCGGGTGACCACTGGGTCACTGAAAATGCCTCCCTCTACATACAATCTAAGCTTGGTCCGATGACAAAAGAAATACCAACTATTTTGAAAAATTCGTATGATCTATTAGAAGACCTGAAACAAGATCTAGTAACTGATAAACTAAATGTGAATACTTTACTTGTCACATTAGACATAAAGAGTCTTTTTACCAGCATCCCCAACGACTATGGGCTTGATGCTATCAGGCTCCATTTAGTTGAACAGGGAACCCTAGACAGCAATGAAATCATGAATATCTGCTGCCTTTTAGATTTGGTCTTAAACAACAATGTCTTTTTGTTTAATGACATGGTATATCTTGAACATGGGGAGTAGCCATGGGCACTCCCTGTGCCAACGCATATGCCAACTTGGTTATTCACAGATGGGAGAAAGAGAATATTTTTGGTGACCCCAGGTTCGATAATGTGGTCATCTACAGACGTTTTGTAGATGACGTCATTATACTATGGAATGGAGGTGCAGATGAGCTTGAAGATTTTGTCAGCTATATGAATGATACAACTTCATTTCTTATATTCACCTATGAATACTCTTCAGTAAAGGCTGATTTCCTAGATATTACTATAACTAAGAATGACAACAATAGTTTAACTACCACCTTGTATAGGAAGCCCTGCTGGAGGAATAGTATCCTCCACTATGATAGCTTGCACCCACGATACACTTTCCGTAATATCATAAAAGGGCAGATCAGTAGGATACTAAAAATATGCACTGATAGACATGATGCTCTGTGTCTGATTGAGCAACAGAAATATCTTCTTATGGACAGAGGATATCCTGTGGACCTGATCAATGAAGTGATAGATTCTACTCTAAATAATCAGATCCCATGGAATAAAAGAGGGAAAGCCAAATATGGACTAGGGAAAGATAATAGCATCAAGTATGATATTAAGTATACCAGTGACGTTGAGCACTTAACTGGAATTATAAAAGGGAATTGGAAAATTTTGCTGTCTGAGCCACACCTTTTGAAACTATTAGGGAATAAACCTAGTTTTAGATTTAACAACTGCATGAATCTTAAAAGATTACTGTGTAAGGATAAATATGAGGTTAAGCACATTGACATTCGAGCCCAGATAAGAACAGGCACCTATGCATGTGGCAGGTGCTCCATGTGCACATTTATCATTTATAAGTAGGGCACAGGATCTTAGGATTCCAGGCATTAATTTAAACTTTAGAGCTACCTTTTATGCCACTTGCAATACACAGAATGTTATTTACCTTGCGAGATGTGATCAATGTGATAGTTACTACGTAGGCATGACTTCACGAAGACTCAAGAGACCGAGTCTATAATCATGTCTACGATATCAGAAAGGGCAACTCTACTAGTGCCCTAGCCACACATTGTGCTGAAAGATCTGGGCACAGATTTAGTTTCCAAGTGCTACAAGTTATTAATCCGAATAGGAGAGAGGGTGATCATTTCGGCACTATTGAAATGTTTGAGCTTAAGTGGATACTAAGGTTAAAGGCGCACATACCACCAGGACTCAATACCGCCATCAATATACGTCCTGCTTTATTGGGGTCCACCTGAGATAGTAACTTTATGTGCATAGCAATGCATAGTTTATATTCAGAGGCACAGCAAAATAATGGGTATAGTTCCCCATACTAAAGGGGTGGCGTAAGCCACAAAACTATGGGCTAGGCTTGTAAATGCCCTCGGGCAGATAGCCTAGTATGAACCTATGAACCTATGAACCTATGACAGAACTAATATCATATTCATGTCATTATGGCATGTTTTGATTCATAACAGTACATTGATCATGTGGGCTTTAGAATGAGGATTTCCCCATATATACATTTACATCTGATAGGACAATATTAATATATCATGAACTTTTTATAAGAGACATTGGTGCTAACATAGCATTATTGCTTAGGGCTAGAATAATGCTCTTTATTATATATTTTTGACTATCCATATTATATAGCCAATGGGATGTTTTATGGTTTCGTTGGCATTCAATTATGCTTAACGCTAATGCCTTTATGCTGTGGCTTTGTTTATAAATTTGGTGAGCATGCTTTTGAAACCCCCCTTTTTGAACCCCTTCTGAAAAGAAGAAAATTTTTTATTCTATTAGTGTCAGGGGGTATCTTTGGTCAAAAATATTTGCATAAAGTTTTTTGGGGTTAGAAGGTTAGCTTTTTCTCCCAGGTTTGGTGTGGCAAATTTTATGCCCCAAAGGTTTTTTATTCATCCTTTCATTTTTTTAAATTAAAATTTTTAAAAAAAAAAAAAGGGGGGGGGGGGGGGGATGTTTTTAAAATAAAAAGTTTTCTTTTAAGGGTAACAAAAGGGCCCAAAAATGTGATTTAAAATTTATTTTTTTCCCATTAAAAAAGGGCCCCTTTTTTTTTGGGGCCCAAATTTAAAAAATTTTCTTTTCCCAAAAAATTTTTTTTTTCCTTTTTAAGCCCCAACGCTTAAAGGGGCTGAGCCCTGGCAAAGGCCTTTATGGACATGGCTGCAGATGACTAGCAGCACCACGTGCAGGGGTTGAAACATCCAAGGGCATGGTGTCCGATAATTCTTGTGAAACCACAGTAGCAGGTTGAATTCCAGAGGCCGATTCAACCAGGTTAGAAGGGGCCTCCGTAGTAGTCATGGATTCGGCTGGAAGTAAGGGCAACGCTTGCTCGGTTTGCGAAACCGAGACACTCATGTTTGCTTAACCGCGGTTTCGGCGAACAGCGGACCGCGATGTCGGTCCTTTTCTTGCGTTTAACAACTTGTGAAGTCGGAGGATCCGGCGGCATTATGTCGCAAAATCTGAGCGAAAAACTGTTCAGCAAACTCCGACCCGGCGTCTAAAAGCGTCCGTCGGTTGAAAAGCACAGGCTAAACAAGCTGCTACGTCATGGTCTGGGCCTAAACAAGGTAAGCAGTAAGAGTGGAAATCTTTATGAGGTATTTGTTTCCCACAAGTTAAACAGTTATTCACTTTTTCTGACATCGGCTGAGGCAAGAAAGAGTCCCCAGCGGGTACTTAGCTTTTAGAAGTCTTGAAGTAGTATTCGGTAGTAGTAATCTCTGGATCTGACCGACCGGCACTTGCGAACAGCTTCTGCTTGGGCGCCACGCGGCAAGAAAGACTGAGGAAAATGGCGCCGGCTGATGCCTTTATACCCGAGGGCTGCAGCTATGGCGTCGGGTGAAGTGCGACACCAGCCGAGGCCAGACCCAGACTTTGGAATCCGGCCGACCGAAGGGCTGCCTGACGACAGGACAACCCATTTGTAAGGACTGCAGATGCATCCTTGAAGGACATCCTAGATACCACCTTTGGCATAAAAGTAGGGTTGGTTCTTAAGGAGACCCTGTCTCGGTGAAAGATTATGAACGGTGGTATTGCCATTAGGGCCTGTAGCTCCGAAACCCTTCTTGCTGAGGTAATTGCCAACAGGAAAGCTGTCTTCCATGAGAGGAATTGTAAGTCCACTGAAGCTGCTGGCTCAAGGAGGTAGAGTCAGTTTTCTAGGACAAAGTTGAGGTCCCAAGCTGGCACTGGAGCCTTTCTTGGTGGCTTAATGTTCTTGATTCCCCTAAGGAATTGCCTTAGCAAAGGATGTGAAAACACAGGTGGATCAGTGTTATATCTAGCTGAAATAGCTGAAGCATGTATCTTTATGGAAGAATATGAGAGTCCATTCTGAAGCATATCTGCCAAATATTCCAGGATAAGTGGGATGTTCAATAGTGATGCATCATGACCCTTGCTGGTATTCCAAATGCTGAATCTCTTCCATTTTGCCAAGTAAACCTTTCTGGTGGATGGTCTTCGAGCTTCTGTTAATATCCGCTGAACTTCCTTGGAGAGAGATAGATTGAGGTTATTCATGGGATCTCCCAGGCTGTCAGCTGCAGTGTCTGAAGGTTTGGATGCACTGTTTTGAAGTTGTGCTGAGTCAAAAGTAGGGGCCATTGGGGAAGGGCCCACTTCTTGTTGTGACATATGCTCCGTAGTAGTGGGTACCAGTGTTGTCTTGGCCAGTCTGAAGCTATTAGGATCCCCTTGGGTGTCTCTGCTTTGATCTTTAGTAATACTGTGGTCATCAGTGGCAGAGGTGGGAATGCATAGATTTTTAGGAAGTTCCAGATGAATGAAAGAGCATCTATTTTTGTGGATGATATGTCCTTGAACAGAATTTTTGTAGATGATGGTTGAGGTGAGAGGCAAATAGGTCTACTTCTGGCCTGCCCCATGTCGAGGTGAGTTGTGTGAAGATCTTTGGGTGTAACCTCCACTCGTGAGGATCTATGAAATTCCTGCTTAGGCTGTCCGCCAGCACATTGTCTTTGCCTGGAACAAACTGGGATTGTAACTGTATGTTCAGGCTCAGTGATTTTTCCCAAAGATTCATGGTCAGTCTGCAAAGGGGGTAGGAATGGGTGCCCCCTTGCTTGTTTATATACCACATCACAGTGGTGTTGTCTGTCCGTATCAGTAAATGGCCTTGTTGAAGTTGTTGTCGAAATGCCTCGATGGCATGCATTACTGCCAGCATTTCCTTTTGGTTTATATGCAGATGTGTTTCCTTTGGAGACCATTGTCCTTGTATACATCTGCCTTCCATGTGCGCCCCCCATCCAATGTCTGAGGCGTCTGTGGTCATGGTCTGTGTTATCTGAGGTTTTTTGAATGACATACCTGTGTTTGCCTGGCTTACCGAGGCCCACCATAGGAATTCCTTTTGTAGGCATGGAATGAGCGGAATGGTTGTCTCTAAGTTGTTGTGCTGAGACCATAGGCTTTTTAAGTACCACTGAAGCTTTCTCATGTGTAGTCTTGCTAATGGAACCAGGAGAATGCAGGATGCCATGTAACCCAGGGCCTGTAGGAATCTCCTTGCAGTCATCTGGGTGAGTTTTGCCAAACCCTTGAAATAATGAGTTAACTTCTCTTGCTTGTCTTCTGTCAGGTAAGCCATTTGAGAGGCTGTGTCTAGATTGGCTCCTAAGAAGGTTATTTGCTGGGATGGTTGAAGTCTTGACTTTTGAAAGTTGACTGTGTATCCCAGAGCCTGAAGTAATTGTATGACATAGTTCAAGTTTTTTGTCAACATTAGTTTGTCGTCCGCTTGTATAAGGCAGTCGTCCAGGTACAGGTAAATTTGGATCCCCTGGAGCCTGCAATGAGCAATTACTGAAGCCAGGCATTTTGTGAATACTCTGGGCGCATTAGATAATCCAAATGGCAATGCTGAGAATTGATAATGCTCTGGCCCTGCAAGAAATCTGAGGTATCTGCTGAAGCTGTGTCTGATAGGGACATGCAGGTATGCCTCCTTGAGGTCCAGAGTAATCAGCCAAGACCCCTTGCCCAGCATGGGAAGGAGTTGCTGTAGAGTCAGCATTTTGAACTTTGGTACTTTGAGAAAAGTGTTTAATGCGGACAAATCCAGTATTGGTCTCCATTGAGTTTCATTTCTTGGAACAAGGAACAGTCTTGAGTAAAACCCCTGGCCTTGTTCTTGTTGTGGTACTCTTTCTATTGCTTTTATCTGAGCAAGCAGAGAAATTTGCTTGATAGCCTCTGCCCTCTGGTTTTGTGGTAGGTTTGGCATGCCCTGTTTTCTTGGTAAGGTATGAAAATGGAACCTGTAACCTTGGTCTATAATGTCCAAAATCCATTTGTCTTTTGTCCATCTGTGCCAATTGTCTTAAAACAGAGATAATTTTCCGCCCAAGGGTGCTTCTATTTGCTCCTTGGTTGGCGGACGTAGAGGAAAGTCATTGAGATTGTGTCTGAGGGGCAGGTGAGACCCCTGTGTCACTTCTTTGGTTTGCTGGCTGCCATTGTCGTCCCCTGTAAGGGCCTCTGTATTGTCCTCTTCCTCGGCCACGCCTGTTTTTACCCCTTTGAAATTTTTCAGGATTAGGAAAGGACCAGTTTTTTTGAAGGCCAATTCCTGCTGAATCTGGGGGGCTGAACCTGGAGGAAATCTTTGACCGTCTGAACTGATTTTGCTTTTTCCTCGATGGACTTTAACACATCTTTAGCATTAGCACCAAAAAGCTTGTTCTTTTCCAAGGGTGCATCCAGAAGTTTTGCCTTAACATGATCTGGTAGAGGTTGTTCTTTTAACCATGCATGTCTGCGAATGACTGCCCCTGTCATAGCTGCCCTACATGAAGCTTCCAATGCATCATATCCACACTGCAGAAAGTGATTGCTGACTTGTTGAGAATTATGTACAGCTTCCTGCAGAGACTTCCAGTCTAAAGGGTCAGGAGAGGCCAATGTTTTCTGTAAATCATCTAACAGGTAATCCTGATATTGTAACATATGAAAAAGGCAATTCAAAGCTCTCATAGATAAAGTGGTGGAGATGTAAACCTTTTTCCCCCATCTCTCTAATGACCTAGCTTCCCTGTTGGAAGGCAAGGGATTTTTAGAGGTGGAAGCTGAAACACCTTTAGGTCCCTGAGAAATAGTTTCTAAATCAACAGTATGGGCCCTGAATAAATGGGAATGTTTTTCTGGGACCCTGTAATATCTGTCTGGCTTGGCTGGAGCAGGAGGAAGAGAATCAGGGGTAACACTGGAGTCAGAATATAGATCATCCAAAACATCAAGTACAGGAGGAATAGCTAAGGGCCTGTGCTGGGGCTTTTTAAGGAAGGTTTGAAGACGTTTTCTGGAATCAGAATATTCCTGGCCTTGCCACTTGAAATGTTCCCTCATGGTATGTAGAACTTCCCCAAAAGAAATATCCTCAGGAGGGGAGGCCGAGGGGATGGAATCCTCTGCATCCGAGTCCTCATACATCTGAAAGAGCTCTTCCTGGCCCTCGGAGTGGACAGAGTCCTCAGAATCTTCATCTGAGGGGATAGGTTCAGAGGGTTCAACCCGGGGCCTCTTATCAGGAGGAGGCTGGGATCCTCTCTCAGGATGGGCCTGTGAACCTCTAATCATGGAAATTAAGTCTGCGGCCATAGACATGATTTGTGTCTCAGGAGTAGTTTGAGGTAAGGCTTTTGCTGTAAGGTGCTTAGTCTTGCTGGCTGCCTTAGCCCGAGTGTAGGCCTTAATAGACATGGCCATGGGAGGCCTGGCAGCTCCACGTGTAGGAGTTACCTTATCTACAGCAATGGTCTCGGGCATTTCCTCGGTTTCAGTATCCGGAGGAAAATCTATAACTGGCGGAGTGGTATCTGTTATCGGAGTCATCGGTATTGCGGTGTCTTCGGTTCAGAGCGGTGGAATAACCGTCTCAGGGGGAACTGGAGCACTCGCGGTAGGTTTTGGCGTGGAGTCGGTGGTAGACGCGGGCCGAGGATGTAGGTCCCGGTCTTTTCACTTCTTGGGAGTTTGCGATGTCGGAAGTTCCGACGGCATTGTATACGCAAATTTTTCGCCGAAAATGTCTTCAGCGAACTCCGCCCGGTGCCTGAGAGTGCGCTTATTGAAGCGAGCACAGGGGATACAGGCCGAGACGTCATGGTCTGGGCCAAGGCAAGGAAGACAGTAAGAATGGAAATCCTTATGAGGTATTTGTTTACCACAAGACATACAATTAACTTTTTCAGTAATTTCTGACATCGGCTGAGGCAAGAAAAGGTCCCCAACGGGGTACTTAGCTTTTTTGATGACTTCGGATTCGAAGAATACAGGAGCTGACCGACCGGCACTTGCGAAGTGCTTCTGCTTCGGGCACCGCGCGGCAAGAAAGACTGAAGAAAATGGCGTCGTCTGATGCTTATGTACTCCAGCCGCTGTGACGGAGAGAAATGCGACATCAGCAGACGTCGGACCCAGACTTTGGAATCCGGCCGACCGAGGGCTGCCTGAGGCAGGACAACCCATATGTTACGACTGCAGTTGCATTCTTGAAGGACATCAGAAAATTCAGAATCCTGGTCAGAAGTATCATAAGAAAACTCAGTCCTTCGTCTCTGAGAGGCAAGGCTCTCTTCCCCTGATTAAAGTAATAAGGTCTTCAGCCATTCTTATCATTTGTTTTTAAGTATAGATGCCTGACCATGCGGTCTGGGCATCGGTTTTGTAGGCATGGTTCGAGTTTTAGGCCTTGAAGAAGAAGACGGCATCGGTTTAAAAATGCAAGTCAGTAGAGGCCTGAATACAACCTCTGAAGCCGGTGCCTGCACAGCGGCTCCGGACTCATCAAATGTAGAGACATCCGCAGGTTTCACAGTTGAAGCATCTCGCAGCATTCCGGACTCCGAATTGGTCTTAGTAGAGGCCTGCGAATCTGAAGTAGCAGGTATCAGGGGCTGGGAAAGCCCTTCACTGATTACCGGCGAACTGGCGACTGGCTTAGGAGAAGCGTCGTCGGCAGTTTTGGACCTTGGCGGCCTGTCTTTATCTTTGCATTTTTTTTGGAATCCTGGTAGTCGGATGGCTAACAGAGGACATTTCTGGATAATTGAACAGAGAACCGAAATATTTAGAGGCAAAAATGTACAGACGACAGTGCACTGATTGAATAAAGCACAAAACTGACAGCAAGGTATGTCGTGGTCAGGGCCTAGGCAAGGAATACAGTACGAATAAAAATCTTTATGAAGTATTTGCTTTCCACAAATAATGCAATTATTTACTTTCACTGACATAGGTAAGGAGCAAGAAAAAGTTTCCCCAATGGGCTACTTAGCTTTAAGTTGAAGACTTTGGTTCTGAAACTCGAAAACGTAAATTTCAGGAGTCGGACAACCGGCACTTGCGAACTGCTTCTGCTTCGGGCACCGCACTGCAAGAAAGACTGATGTAATGGCGTCAGCTGCATGTTTTATACCCCTGACGACCTGACGTCATGGAAGAAGGGACAGCAACCAACGCAGGACCCAAGACTTTGTTAATCAGGCCGAATGAGGCAACCTGCCAGCAGATTACCCAAATGAAATTACTGCAACAGTGAAACACAAAGAACATATGACAGTGTGTATAGCCTGCTTTGAAGCGTAGGTATCTTCTGCAAGATTCCCTGATTGGGATGTGCAGGTATGCTTCTTTTAAATTTAGTGTTGCCAACTAGGCATCTTTGCCTAGCATAGGAAGTAATTGGCGAAGAGTCAGAATCTTGAATTTTGGAATCTCCAAAAGGTGTTTAGAGTAGACAGGTCCAGGATAGGACGCTATGAATTGTCTTTCCTGGGTACCAGGAAAAGACTAGAGTGGAAACCTTGTCCTTTTTCCTCTTCTGGTACCAGATGAATAGCCCACCCATGCTTGAGAGAGAAAGTACTTGTTTTGGGGCCTCTGCCCACTGATTTGGGGGTAGGTCTGGCCACCCACTTGGTGTTGGCAATGTGCGGAAGTGAAATCCGTATCCTTGTGACACTATATAAAACCCATTTGTCCTGGGTAATGAGTTCCCAATTCTTTGCATGAAGAGCAATCTTTCCCTCCAAAGGGGCAGTCAGTTGATAAGAGCTTGGAAATTTTAAAAGGAAGTCACTGAGACAGTTTACCATAGGGGGGAGTCTTATTATTCCCAGACTTAGAAGTGGAGGCCCCCCACTGCATAGATCTGCGAGTCCCCAGGGACTGAAACTTGGGTTTTTTGCTGTGTCTGGATTTGGCTTAAGACCTGGAAGGGGCAAGAAAAGACCAATTCTTAAAGGGCCAGTACCTACTAAATCTATGAGGCTGAACTTGCAAAAAATCTTTTAACAGTTTGCATTGACTTAGCTTCATCTTCCATCTTTTAAGAACTTACTCAGCCTTGTTGCCAAAAAGGAGCATCCAACAGTTTAGCTTTAAAATGATCAGGCAAAGATTGCTCCTTAAGCCAAGCATGCCTTCTGAGCACAGACCCAGTAACAGCAGCCCTGCAAGAGGCCTCTAATGAATCAAAACCACATTGCAAAGTATGTTTTCCAACTTGTTCATCAGAATGCATTAAATCCTGTAATTCTTTATTTTCCACACAGTCAGGAATCAACATAATTTTCTGTTTAAGCAGTCCAATAACATGTTGCTCATACTTTAACATATGAAACTGGCAGTTTAAAGACCTAATGGCCAAGGTTGCAGAAGTGTAAACATTCTTACCCCATCTATCCAGCGCCCAGGAGTCTCGATCTGAAGTGGTAGGATTTTTAGCAGTAGAAGCCTTAACGCCCTTGGGCCCCTATGAAATAGTCTCTGGATCTGCTATAGGATTTTTGGAAAGGAACTTGTGGGACTCAGGGACCCTGTAGTATCAGTCAGGTTTTCTGGGAGCAGGAGGCAGGGAATCAGAAGCCAAACTAGATTCCTAAAAAGCATCATCAACAATGTCTAGTACAGGAGGAATAGCTAAAGACCTATGCTGAGGTAGGAGAAGGAAATCCCTATCTGAATCAGAAAAATCCTGGCTTTCCCAGTGGAAATGCTCCCTTAAGAGTATGTAAGGTTTCCACAAAAGAAAAATCCTCAAGAGGGGAAGCAGTGGGAACAGAGTACTCTGCATCAGGATCTTCATAAGTACGTAAGGGCAAATCCACATCAGAAGAATCAGAAAAAAAATATCAGAAGATTCATAATCAACTTCAGTCCTAGGCCTCTTAGAAGGGGGGAGTTGGCTACCCCTGATTAGAGTTATTAGATCTTCAGCCATTCTTATTTGTTTATTAGGCAAAGAGGCCTGAGCATGTGGCCTGAGATTCAGCTTTTTAGACATGGATCGAGATTTATTCCTAAGCAAAGGAGGAGGCGTCAATTTAATATGCAAGTCCGTAGGCCTGAATACACTCTCAGAAGCCGGTGCCTGCACAGCAGCTCCAGATCCATCCAAGGTAGACACATCTGTGGGTTCCATAGTTGAAGCATCTCACGGCATACCGGACTCCGAATGGGTCTCAGTAGAGGCCTGCGAATCAGAAGTAGTGGGTATCAGGGGCTGCAAAAGCACCCGAGTACCGGCGAACTGGCGACTGACTTAGGAGAAGCATCGTTGGCAGTTTTGGACCTTGGCGGCCTGTCTCTGTCTTTATCTTTGCATTTTTCTGGAATCCCGGTAGTCTGATGACTAACCAACATTTCTGGTTAATTAAACTGAAAACAGAAATATTTAAAGGTGAAAATATACAGACGACTGATAGTGCGCTGATTAAATAAAGCACAAAACCGACAGCAAGATACGTCGTGGTCAGGGCCTAGGCAAGGAATACAGTACGAATGAAAATCTTTGAGGTATTTGCTTTCCACAAGTAATGCAATTATTAACTTTTACTGCCATCGGTAAGGAGCAAGAAAAAATTTTCCCCAACGGGGTACTTAGCTTTAATTGAAGACTTCGGTTCTGAAACTCGAAAACTAAAATTTCAGGAGTCTGTCGACCAGCACTTGTGAAATGCTTCTGCTTCGGGCACCACACAGCAAGAAAAACTGGACGTATAAGAGAATTTAAGTACCTTTATCTGCACTTTTTTTTTTAAAAAATACAGTATTTGATTTAAACTGTGTATGAAGGAGTGTTGAAGGAATTTTTAACTGAAGTTATTCTGCTCTTCAGTAACTTGAACTGAAGCTAGTGTTGGCTGAATTTTATTTGCTAGTAATTACAGGTGTGGGGGTAGCCACATTCTTTGATTTCCTGTCCTTGCATATTTAAACTGGTGCATGTGAAATAATTCCTGCTTTAAAACCTCAGCTTGGCCAGCTAGAACTTGGTTATATTCAACTGGACGTATAAGAGAATTTAAGTACCTTTATCTGCACTTTTTTTAAAAAAAATACAGTATTTGATTTAAACTGTGTATGAAGGAGTGTTGAAGGAATTTTTAACTGAAGTTATTCTGCTCTTCAGTAACTTGAACTGAAGCTAGTGTTGGCTGAATTTTGTTATTTGCTAGTAATTACAAGTGTGGGGGTAGCCACATTCTTTGATTTCCTGTCCTTGCATATTTAAACTGGTGCATGTGAAATAATTCCTGCTTTAAAACCTCAGCTTGGCCAGCTAGAACTTGGTTATATTCAACTGGACGTATAAGAGAATTTAAGTACCTTTATCTGCACTTTTTTTTAAAAAAAATACAGTATTTGATTTAAACTGTGTATGAAGGAGTGTTGAAGGAATTTTTTAACTGAAGTTATTCTGCTCTTCAGTAACTTGAACTGAAGCTAGTGTTGGCTGAATTTTGTTATTTGCTAGTAATTACAGGTGTGGGGGTAGCCACATTCTTTGATTTCCTGTCCTTGCATATTTAAACTGGTGCATGTGAAATAATTCCTGCTTTAAAACCTCAGCTTGGCCAGCTAGAACTTGGTTATATTCAACTGGACGTATAAGAGAATTTAAGTACCTTTATCTGCACTTTTTTTTAAAAAAAAAATACAGTATTTGATTTAAACTGTGTATGAAGGAGTGTTGAAGGAATTTTTAACTGAAGTTATTCTGCTCTACAGTTTTTCCCACCCACCCTCCCTGTTTTTGTTTTGGTGTTAATCTTAGTGGCATTGAAACTGCCCGCCCCTCAGCCTGCCTCTGGGCCCATCTCATTTGCCCACTCAACTGAGTGCAGTGAGATCATATTCTGATTTCAGGCACTCCTACTGTGTACAAAGAGAGCATCTGGGAAATAGAAAAAAAAAATTAAGCTTATTTCCTGCCTTTCTTGTTAAGTGGTACAGACTATTTGTAGGCTTCTGAGCCCCCAAGCCCTTCTGTGTTTGAGGGAAGCCTTCTAGCTTGTTTTTTTTTTTTCTTATAACTAGCCAGTTATCTAGTTTCAGCACTCAAATCTGTTTCTTTGATCTCAGCACTTGTTCAGAAAAAAAAAAAAAAAAAAAATTTCATCTGCTTTTACTGTACTTGTGTTTCTACCTACTTCTTTTTACTTTTGCATCATCTTAAAATACTCAATTGTATTTATTACTGCTTGGTGTAACTCATTCTAAGCCTTTTGGTTTAAACACTTGGGCTTCGGACCAGTTAGTTGTTTTGCACTGAGAGGGTTTGTGGTCTGCACTGTTGTGGCAGAACAGGTAGCTTACATCCTTCTAGGTTGAGGACTGCTGATTGAGGGCTCAGTGTCTGTTATTCTAAAAGTGTATTAATTCTGGTTTAAGCACTTGGGCTTTCAAGCCAGTTATTTTACATTAAGAGGGTTCGTGGTCTGCACTCTTGTGGGAGGAGAGGCTGGACTCTGCCCTTCTGCGCTGGGAATTTCTGGTTAAAGGCTTATAGTGCATACATATCTGAAAGTACAGTTTTGTACCTACCATAAAATGTAGATGTCCAAACTGGATAGCATCTGCAGTCATAACAAATGGGTTGTCCTGTCGTCAGGCAGCCCTTCGGTCGGATTCCAAAGTCTGGGTCCGGCTTCGGCTGATGTCGCACTTCACCCGACGTCATCTCTGCTGGTCTTCGGGTATAAAGGCATCAGCCGACGCCATTTTCCTCAGTGTTTCTTGCCCCAGATGCCAGTTGCCCTCTTGGAAGGCTAAATTTTGGATAAATGCCAATGTTTCCAAAAAGGTAGAAGGCAAACACAAAAAATAAGCATGTATGTACATATATACAAACAAATACACCATAAGAGACCCCCCCCCCCCAGCTAGCTATTAGGAGGGTAAATACCCTAGGAGTACCACAGAGGGAAGGAGGGAGGGTAATCCTGACTGCAGATGCTATCCAGTTCGGACATCTACATTTATGGTAGGTACAAAACTGTACTATGTCCTTCATGGATGCATCTGCAGTCATAACAAATGGGTAGAATACCATAGCCAAAGTAGGGGAGGAGGAAGAAAAATTATGGTGTAGTTAGGATCCCTTGCAGTACAGCAGTGGCAAACCCTGCTCGGGATCTAGAGTATAGAGGTAAATTATAATGCTTGGCAAATGTATGCACGGAGGTCCAAGTAGCCGCCTCAATAATGTCCTTGGTTGCCACTCCTTGTAAGAAAGCTGTGGTAGTGGCTGTAGCCCTTGTAGAATGAGGTCTTATGTTCTGTGGAATTGGTTTTCCATGGTAGGAGTAACAGAATCTTATGCAGTTTCCTATACATTTGGAGATTGTCTGTTTGGAAATTGCTTTTCCTTCCCTTCCTGTTGCATAGGCTACAAAAAGCTGGTCAGTTTTTCTGTTACTTTTGGTTCTGTCCAGGTAGTAGCGTAACTGTCTATGTACATCCAAGGTATGCAGCATTCTTTCCCCTCTGTTTTGTGGATTGGGAAAGAAGGTAGGTAGGTGGATTGCCTGGTTTAAAGACACTCTGGATACCACCTTAGGCATAAATGTAGGATTAGTTCTCATGGACACCCTATCTTGATGGAAGATTAGGAAGGGTTGCACTGCCATTAAGGCCTGTAGTTCGAAACCCTCCTTGCTGAGGTAATTGCCAGTAGGAAAGCAGTTTTCCATGACAGGTGTTGTAGATCTGCTGTTGCTGCTGGTTCAAACGGAGGGAGTGTCAACTTTTCTAGCACAAAGTTCAAGTCCCATGCTGGTAATGGTGATTTCCTAGGAGGTTTTACATTCTTGATCCCTCTGAGGAACTGCCTGAGTAGAGGATGTGAAAAGACAGGTGGATCAAAGCTGTATTCTGCTGAAACAGCTGATGCATGTATCTTGATGGAGGAATAGGAGAGGCCTGTATGTAGAAGCTCTGCCAAGTACTCCAGAATGTTAGCAATATCTATGTTCGACACATCTTTTCCTCTTTCAGTACTCCAAATGACAAACCTTTTCCATTTTCCTGCATAGTTCCTTCTTGTTGAAGGTCTGCGGGCTTCAAGGATAATGTCTTTAACCCTTTGGGAAAGGTCTGGGTTAGTTGCTGCTATGTGATGTTCCAGGCAGTCAGTTGCAAGGTTTTTAGGTTTGGATGCATGATGTTGTAGTTGTTCTGAGTTAACATCAAAGGCATCAGGGGTATTGACCACATTTTCTCCCGAGACATGCTCCTCAGCAATGGGTACCAGTGTTGTCTTGGCCAGTTCGGAGCTATCAGGATTATCCTTGGACGTTCCTCTTTGATTTTCAGTAGTACCTTGTGCATCAAGGGAAGAGGTGGAAATGCATATGCTGTCAGGCCTTTCCAGCTGAAGGATAGAGAGTCCACCTTCCATGCAAGTGGGTGGAATGTCCTTGTGCAGAATTGTTTGAGCTGGTGATTGAGTGGGAAGCGAATAGATCTATTTGTGGCATTCCCCATTTCTTTGTGATGGCCTTGAAGATGTCGGGTGTAGCATCCATTCGTGAGCATCCGAGGTGGTTCTGCTTAACATGTCTGCTAGGGTGTTCTCTTTTCCTGGCACAAATATTGCCTGTAACTGGATGTTGTAGCTGAGAGCCAGACTACAAAGGTCCAAAGTCATTCTGCATAGGGGTATGAATGAGTGCCTCCCTGTTTGTTGATGTACCACATGACTGTGGTGTTGTCTGTCCTTATCATCAAATGGCCTTCTTTGGGGAATGGTCTGAATTTTGGATTGCCAGTTTTACTGCCAGCATTTCTTTTGGTTTATGTGCAGGTGCAGCTGGTCCTGAGTCCACAATCCTTGTATGCATTTGTCCAGCATGTGCCCCATCCTAGGTCTGAGGCGTCCGTTGTGATTGTTTGGCTTGCTCGAAAGTTGTGGAAGGGTAAGCCTGGGTTTGACTGGCATGCTTGAGCCCACCATAGGAACTCCTGTTTTAGGCATGGGATTAGTGGTATTTCTGTTTCTAAGCTGTGCCTGTGCTGAGACCATAAATTCTTTAGGTACCACTGTAGCTTTCTCATATGCAGTCTGGCATGTGGGACCAAGATTATGCATGATGCCATGAAGCCCAAGGCCTGCAGAACTTTTCTTGCTGTTAGTTTGTTCTGCTTTGTTAATGCCAAGAAGTAAAGAGGAGCTCTTTTGTTTTCTGCAGTTAGGAATGCCATTTGTTTTACTGTGTCCAATTCCGCACCCAAGAATGTTCTTGTTTGGGATGGTATCAGCCTTGACTTTTGTAAATTGACTGTGTATCCCAGGGCTTGTAGCAAGTAAATGACCCTTTGTAAATCTGTTGTCAGCTTGCTTTTGTTGTCCGCTAGTAACAGGCAGTCATCCAGGTATGGATAAATTTGGATTCCCTGTGCTCTGCAGTGAGCGATTACTGATGCCAGGCATTTTGTGAATACTCTGGGCGCAGTAGATAAGCCAAAGGGCAATGCTGAGAATTGATAATGCTCTGATCCTGCAAGAAATCTGAGGTATCTTCTGCAATTTGGTCGAATGGGGGCGTGCAGGTATGCCTCCTTGAGATCTAGAGTTACCAGCCAAGACTCCTTGCCCAACATGGGAAGAAGTTGCTGTAGGGTCAGCATTTTGAATTTTGGGACAATGATGTATGTGTTTAAGATGGACAGGTCGAGAATAGGTCTCCAACTTTTCTCTTTTCTTGGCACTAGGAAGAGTCTGGAGTAGAATCCTTTGCCCTGTTCTGTTATTGGTACTCTTTCCACAGCTCTCATCTTTGTTAATTCCACTATCTGCTGCAGAGCTTCTATTTTTTGATTTGGAGGCAGGTTTGGCATTCCTCTTTTTACTGGTAAGGTGTGGAAGTGGAACCGGTAGCCTTGGTCTATGGTTTGCAAAATCCACTTGTCTTTTGTGATATAGTGCCAATTTTTCGAAAATAAGGCTAACTTTCCGCCTAATGGTGCTGCTATTTGCTCCCTGGTAGGCGGAGTCAGAGCCAAGTCACTGTGATTGTCCTGTTGCAGTGGCAGTGGTTGTGTCTGTGCCTCGGTTATTGATTTGCCACTGTCGTCCTCTGTAGGCACCTCCTCTGGATTGATTTCTGCCTCTAGAGCGTCTATTCCTGCCCCTTTGGGATCTTGTGGAGTCAGGAAAGGACCAATTTTTGGCAGGCCAGTTCCTGCTAAACCTTGGGGGCTGAACCTGTAAGAAATCTTTAACTGTTTGTACAGATTTTGCCTTTTCTTCCATTTTCTTCATTACCTGCTGGGCAGGTGTACCAAATAGACTGGCCTTATCCATAGGAGCATCTAATAGCTTTGCTTTAACATGATCCGGTAAGACCTGTTCTTTCAACCATGCATGCCTTCTTATCACTGTGCCAGTCATGGCTGATCTAAATGAAGCCTCCAGTGCATCATAGCCACATTTTAAGGAATTGTTACTAACCTGTTGGATGTTATTCACCATTTCTAATACATATTTCTTTTCTAAAGATTCATCAGAGGACAGTTTTTTAGTTAACTGAATAAGCATAAACTCTTGGTATTGGATCATATGAAACTGACAGTTTAAAGCTCTAGCTGAGAGAGTAGCAGAGGTGTAAACTTTTTTCCCCCATCTCTCTAAGGACCTGGATTCCCTTTCAGAAGGAATAGGGTTTTTTGCTGTGGTCGAGGCTACTGCCTTAGGCCCCTGGGATATAGTTCCGGGGTCTGCAAGTGGGGCCTTGTATAGGTGGTGATGAGTGTCTGGCACCCTGTAAAATCTATCTGGTTTGGCAGGGGCTGGAGGTAAGGAATCAGGAGCAGTGCAGACATCATTAAATGCATCATCCACAACAGGCAGTACAGGAGGTATAGCTAAGGGCCTATGTTGTGGTAAGTGCAGAAAAGTCCTAAGCCTTTTTCTTGAATCTGAGAAATCTTGTCCCTGCCATTGGAAATGTTCTCTCATGGCATGTAAGGTTTCCCCAAAGGAAAATTCCTCTGGTGGAGAGGCAGCTGGAATGGATTCTTCAGCATCGGAATCTTCATAAGTAGAAAAAGGAGCCTCTGGCTGGTCTGTATTGTCTGAGTCATCTGCAGAATCATCAGAGGACACTGGCTCGGGGGGCTCTGCTCTGGGTCTCTTTTCTGGGGGCTGAGAGGCCCTGTCTGGGTGAGATTGGGATCCCCTAATTAAGGATATTAAATCTTCTGCCAGAGTAAGCATTTGTGAACTAGAAGTGGGCCTGTGTGAGGGGGGCTTAACAGGCACTGATTTAGCAGATTTGGCTGCTTTAGCCCTGGCAAAGGCCTTAATAGACATGGCTGCAGGAGGCCTAGCAGCACCACGTGCTGGGGTAGAGACATCCAAAGGGATGGTGTCTGATAAATCACTAGGAACCACAGTTGTAGGCAAAATTTCTGAGGCCGATTCAGGTAAGGTAGCAGGAGCCTCAGTAGTAGTCATGGATTCGCTGAAGATTGACCAGTTTTCGGTTTCGCCAAAACCGAGACACTCGGACTTGCTTAACCGTGGTTTCGGCGAAACGCTGGACCGAAAGTGTCGGTCTTTTCTTTGCGTTTTTAACAATTTGGGTAGTCGGAGGATCCGGCGGCATAATGTACGCAAAATCTGAGCGAAAAACTGTTCAGCAAACTCCGACCGGCCTAAGCGTTCGTCGGTTGAAGGAAGCACAGGCGAACAGGCTGCTACGTCGTGGTCTGGGCCTAAGCAAGGCAGACAGTAAGAGTGGAAATCTTTATGAGGTATTTGTTTCCCACAAGTTAAACACTTATTGACTTTTTCTGCCATCGGCTGCGGCAAGCAAGAGTCCCCAACGGGTACTTAGCTTTTAGAAGTCTTCAAGTAGTATTCGGTAGTAGTAATCTCTGGATCTGACCGACGGCACTTGCGAACAGCTTCTGCTTCGGGCGCCACGCAGCAAGAAAGACTGGGGAAAATGGCGTCAGCTGATGCCTTTATACCCGAAGACCAGCAGAGATGACGTCGGGTGAAGTGCGACATCAGCCGAAGCCGGACCCAGACTTTGGAATCCGGCCGACCGAAGGGCTGCCTGACGACAGGACAACCCATTTGTTATGACTGCAGATGCATCCATGAAGGACATCTGTTTCTTACTGAAGTTGGTGCGCCTTGTTTGCTGTGGCATAGACTGGATTCGGGCCTGCTGGATCTGGCTTTGTTTGTGTAACTTGAGCACTAATCCAGACATTCTCTAAAGTATTCAATGGTATTTATTACTGCTTGGTTGTAACTTGATTAAAGTGTAGCTATCATTCTAGTCTTTGGATTAAGCACTTGGGCTTCAGACCACTTGTTTTACATTAGGAAGGTTTGTGGCAAGCACTGTGGTGGCAGGACAGGTAGCTTTCATCCTTCTAAGTTGGGAACTGCTGATTGAGAGCCCTGTGTCCAAGTGTATTAGTTCTGGTTTAGGCACTTGGGCTTCAGGCCAGTTATTTTACATTAAGAAGGTTTGTGGTCTGCACTCTTGTGGGAGAAGAGGCTGGACTCTGCCCTTCTGAGCTGGAAATTTCTGGTTAAAGGTTTATAGTGCCTGAATATTTGAACTGTATCTTACTGAAATTGGTACACCTTGTTTGCACTAGCATAGACTAGATCCAGGCCTGCTGAATCTAGCTTTTTTTATAAGCTTGTTGTTTGTTTGCTTGTTATTTCCCTGGAAGCTAATTCCACCTAATACGCAACTTCTCAGCGCTTCTGTGGATCACTAGTGATATCTGCATTGCTTACTGTACTTATTTCCTTGTTTCACTTGAAAGAAAGTTACTGTTTGTCGTTTTTGCATTTAGTTACTTGTAACACATTGCACTCAAGTTACCTGGCACTTGCTCACTAAAGCAATTATATAAGTCAGCACTAAAAATTAAAAGCACTACACCCCTCACTCCCCACTGGCCCTTGTTTTCAATTAAGGATTTCCCAATATTATTCTAGCATGTCCAAAGGTCAGTTGTCAATCTCCTCTCCGGTCCAGCTGGTGAATCTGGGAATCTTGAGGCAATGTTATAACTGCCTCATGTACACAGACAACCCTCTCCTCCTCCCACATAACACAAATACTTGCGAGAGATGCAGCTATTCAGCCAAACTGGAGGCTGAGCTCTCTCAACTCAGGACTGGCAAGACCAGACAGGAGGAGAAGGCAACTACACACACCACAAAACCAGCCTCACATAATGCTACCACTCCACTGAATCAAACACATAAACACAAAGACATACTCGGGGGCTCTGAGTAAAATTTACCTAAACAGCAGAGGCCTCCAAAGCAGACACCCAAACAACTGCTACCTCAAGACACCCCACAAGCAACACATAAACCACAAAAGCAGTGTGCAAAGCAGTCACAGCCCTTAAGGCCAAATACAACACCAAACATACTTGTCATAGGTGACTCCATAGTCAGACACACTGACGTCCCACTCACCAGGCTGAACAAGGAGAGGTCACAGTAAGCTGCCTATCAGGCTAGAATCCGCCACAACACAAGCACTGGTCACTCCACGGCAAGTACAAATATGACACAGTCATTGTCCATGCTGGTGTGAACGACCTGAGACGCTCTCCCTGGACTACATGAAAAGAGACATAGAGGAGCTCTCTGATTATGTAGCCCAGGCAGGTATGACCCTAACCCTGAGCAGTATCCTTCCTTCACCAAGAATGATGCCACAATATAGAGACAAGATGATCAGCTTTAACAATTGGCTTAATGTCTGGTGTCATTCAAAGGGGATCCAGTGTCTGTCTGCCTGGGATGACATGCTTGACAAGCCACGCTGCTTCAAGGGACGGCTTGCACCTGTCACCCCTGGGATTCCGGATATTGGCTAAGGCTCTTGCCACCCCATAGTGCCTTTTTAGGCAAGGCTCAAATTCTAAACCTACCACCCTAGAAAACAAAATGGGAAGAAACTGAGGGTAATGCTGCTCAATGCCATTAGTCTAAATCTCAAAATGCACTTTTCGAGGCCCTTCTCAGTATGGAGAACATCGATGTCTGTGCTGTAACTGAAACCTGGTTCAAGGCTCCTGAGAGCACCCCGGCACTATTAGGTTTTACCTCATATCATGCGTCCGCCCCAAAACCGGACCACACCACAAAAGGAGGGTGTATCCATATTCATAAAGGATACCCACACCTCCAGGCTGGTGGCAACGAAGCTTCGGAAACCATCCAGGTGCAACTAACCATAGGCAAAACTGCTCTACAAATTGTAGCATGCTACAGGCCACCCTCTCAATCTCAGGAAACCCACACAGCCTTCCTGAAGACACTGGAGGGTATAAATGTATCTCCAAACACCATCATATTGGGTGACTTCAACTACCCGAATATAGACTGGGAACATTACTCAAGCCCTAACTTTCTAGCCCAACGGTTCCTGGAGTTCATAAATTCAAATGCCATGGAACAGCTAGTCACTGTTCCCACGAGAGGAGAAAATATACTAGATCTCATTGTCACAAACATGGGGACAAAATGCTCCACACCGGAAGTATATCCCTCACTGGTGAGATCTGATCATAAACTAATCTCACTGGAAATCCACATCCCGCCCCCACCCCAAACAAAAAAGACCATAGTGAAGAACTTCTCTAAAGCAAACTTCACACTACTCAAGACTGGTTGTGGTATCCTTCAAGGCCCCTGAGCCAGAGGAAACCACAACCCAAGCTGCGGAAGCCCTTACAAATGCCTTCTATGAACACCTCCAGGACTGCATGGATCAGGCAATCCCAAATAAAACCAAGACTCTTTCCACAAAGGGCAAACGTCCAGTCTGGTGGACCCCAGCCATTAACAAACTTTACAATAAGAGGAGAAAGATATTACATGATAGAACAAAATCCATAAAAGGGAAGTCACCCCTGATCATTATTAGTAAAAAATCGAGCACTCATAAAATCAACTAAGGCCAATTTTGAGAGAAAAATTGCCATGGATTCAAAGGACAATCATAAGGCCTTTTTCAGCTATGTTAGGAACCTGGGTGGAAACTCCCAAATATGCTCAGAATTAGTCCAAAATGATACAAAATCACTGAACCCACAGACATTGCCAACATACTGGCAGACAGGTTCAGTGCAAACTTCACCCCTCCCCTAAAGGAGAGATAACTATCCCAGCCGAGTGTAGCCTCGGACATCTCAAATGCGCAGGTGAAAGCTGCTCTCTCTAAAGCTAAAAACACAGCATCAATGGGACCGGATGGTGTCCCCGGCTGTGCTACGAGCTAAATGAGGAAATAAACCCGCATAAGGCAGCTGTTTAATCTCAGCCTTACCACAGGATACGTGCCCAAGGAGTGGCGACGGCAACTGTGGTCCCACTCCACAAAGGCGGCTCCACGGACCCTGGTAATTACCCCCATAAGCTTAACAAGTCTAGTCTGCAAAGCTATGGAGAGGATCATAATGGAGCTCATAAACAAAGATAAAGGGGACTTGCAGACATTGGACCCGACCCAGTTTGGCTTCGTCAAGGGCAGATCATGCCTTTTGAACTTGGTCGACTTCTTTGAAACAGTCACCAAGGCCATTGATGAGGAAAGGCAGTCCATACAGCCTACCTTGACCTTGCAAAGGTTTCGACACAATACCCCACTCGGGTATTGTAGAAAAACGTACCAGCTTAAATGTAAACCCATATGTCACAAGGTGGGTTGCAAACTGGCTTAAGGACAGAACCCACAGGGTTAGAGTTGCTGGCGCTATGTCAGACTCCAAGCCGGTCACAAGTTGTGTCCCACAGGGCTCGGTCCTTGGCCCCCTATTGTTCGGCATCTACTTCTCAGAAGTACAGGCCAACATGGGAGGACTTTGGCTGACGAAGTTTGCAGACGACTGCAAACTGGGCGCCATAGTGGAAAGTGCATCGGACACGGATATCCTTCAGAAGGGACTCACGGAAACAGATAGCTGGTGCCAGAGCCATGGCCTGAAGTTAAACGCCAAAAAATGTATAGTCATACCCTTTGGGAAAAACAAGGTAACCCCAAGCTACCATATAGGTGGCAATCCACTAAGCACAGAAGAGGTCATCAGGGACCTGGGGACCCAGGTTGACAGTGACCTTTCTTTTGACACTCGCGTTGCAAAAGTGGTTAGAAAGACCTTCTACATTGCCCACCTGATCATGAAGGGATTCACATCCAGATCTAGTGAGGTCATTGTTCCCCTGTACTCTTCACTTATCAGACCAATGATAGAGTACAATGCCCCATTTGGGAGTACAATGCCCCATTCGGGATGTATCTCACCCGACATCTGCAGCAATTGGAGAGACCCCAAAAGTTCCTCACTAAAAGGATAAAGGGACTCCAAAATCTGTCATATGCTGCCAGATTGAAGAAACTCCAGCTCTATTCAGTTGCATACCGTCTGCTCAGAGGTGACATGTGCCTGACATACAAGACCATGTCCAACCCGGAATTAATGGACATGCTCCACCTCAAAAAATCCAAATCCACCAAAACCACTAGAGCAAGCGACTTAAACCTTAGCATGGATATAAATAGGATATGCTGGAGGGATAGATTTATCACACAGAGACTCCCTATGCTGTGGAATAAAATCCCGATCCATGTGAGGCAGAGCACCTCGCTGGCTCTGTTCAAGAGAAATCTTGACCTGTGGATGGGAGATCGTAGGTTTATCCCGGGAATCATCTCTGTGTCACTGCTGGACAGAGGCACAACAAACTAATGGGCACAGTATTTTTTCATATAAGGGGTGGCGTAAGCCACAAAAATTTGGGCTAGGCTTATAAATGCCTTAGGGCAGATAGCCTAGTATAAACCTATGAACCTATGAAGACCCTAGAGGCAAGGGGGAGTTCTTCCTTTTGTGCTCTGAGGTCCAGACTTGGCAAGAGACTGAGCCAATGGACCCCCTGGAGCCAATCCTTTTAGAATGCAGCCAAACAATAAAGGCATTCTTTGTGCAAATCAGAATCAGGCATTTTCCGACCACTTGAGGAGTGCCGTTTGAAGCAAACAGGCTTGTGGGTCATAGTGAAAGTATGCCTAGCCAAAAGGAATAAGCTAACTCTAAGCCGAAAAAAAGGAAGAGGTCGGATACCAGAAAGACCAGCCGAAAACTGCTTGCAAACAAAAAAACTATAAGAAAGCAAAAACTATAAAAGCTATTCCAAAAAAGAATATAGCACAACTATTAGAAGCTAACCTAGCAATACAGAAAAAAGGGCAATAAAACAGAACTAGCTGATAAAGTTATAAAAAGCAGAGGGAAGGCTAACTACAGATAGTACAGTGAACTAAACTATATAGTACAAAACACTACTAAACTACCAAAAGGGAGGAAGAAAGACCAGAAAAAAGTATCTTACTTATCCTACTGCGAGCTGAGCCAAGAAACCTACGTATGTAGCTGATCGTGGCAAACGAGATCTGAGTGGGTACAGGGCAAAGATTATGGGAGTGGGAGGAGCTCGAGCTTAGAAACTGTCTGTACAGTACCAGCTCAGATCCAATGTGGGATCAGAGAACCAGTCAGGAATAGTGACATGGATAACATCAGATCTGCTTTTACAGAGGTTAGTGTTGGCTCTTTTTACCCAGATATTGCTTTCATTTATAGAATTTTTTTTTTTTTTTTTTTTTAAATCACAGATTTCTTTTTGCAAGCCCCTATTGCTGTATTAAACCAGTTTATGAAACAGGTTAAATGATGATCAGCACCAGATTTTTATGGATCTCATATTAAAATCATTATATGGTTTTCCTTGCTAAAACCGGTCCACCTCTTGGTCAACAAAAACAAGCAGTGGCAGCTGTTGATATCTTAGTAATGACAGCGTCTGCTTGTAAGGGGCACATGTCAATTAAAGCAACCCAAATCCTTCTGTGTAAAACCTCTTTACCCTCAGCAGAAAGTCTCATTATTTGATATCTGAATAAATAACTTCAGTGCCCGTTGGTAAGGGCTTATTTCAGTTGAAGTACCATAGATCTTTTTCATAAAACCTCTTGCCTTCAAAATATGATCTAAAATTCAGAAAACAGAAAAAAAAAATACACCAAAAATAAAAACTGTAAAACTTAGGGTGCTCAAAATAAGTGTAAACAGATTTTTTTTTTGCAGTCCCCTTACCCTCAGAAGTAAGTCTACACCCCAGGTGAAACCAGTAAAAACAGGTTTAAGTGGCCTCTTAGAAAAGTAAAAGCCAATGCACCATACCAAGAGAACAAAATAACCTTAGTAAGGCAAGGAAGTTTCGGCAATGGAAACCACAAGCCTTAAAAACTCTGTCTATAAAGTGGAAAGACAGCAAGTCATGATACGTTTAAACCTTTTGGACAAAAATATTACAATGGGTTGGTCCAATATCAGCTAAAAAGTACAGTTTTGTACCTACCATAAATGTAGATGTCAGATAGGTATGCATCTGCAGTCCTTACATATGGGTTGTCCTGCCTCAGGCAGCCCCTCGGTCGTCCGGATTCCAAAGTCTGGGTCCGGCGTCGGCTAATGTCGCCCCTTTCCCGACGTCAGAGCGCCTGGGATATAAAAGCATCAGCCGACGCCATCTTCCTCAGTTTTTCTTGCCCCAGATGCCAGTTGCCCTTTAAGAAAGGCTAAATTTGGAGAGATGAAAAAATTCCAAACATGTACAGCAATAAAAAAACAAATACACCATAAAAGATAACCCCAGCTAGCTAAAGAGAGGGATAGGTACCCAAAGTATACCACAGAGGGGGAGAGAAAACCTGACTGCAGATGCATACCTATCGGACATCACATTTATGGTAGGTACAAAACTGTACTATGTCCTTCAAGGATGCATCTGCAGTCCTTACATATGGGTAGAACACCATAGCCAAGCTGGGGGAGGTAGGACCTAAGAAAAGGATGGTGTAGCTAACATGCCCTGCAGGACTGCAGTAGCAAAGCCTGCTCTGGATCTGGAATATAAGGGCAAGTTGTAATGCTTGGAAAATGTATGCACGGAGCTCCATGTAGCAGCTTCTAAAATGTCCTTTGTAGCCACCCCTCTTAAGAAGGCTGTGGAGGTGGCTGTTGCTCTGGTGGAATGAGGCCTAATGTTAGCCGGCACAGCTTTTCCATGAGAGGAGTAACAGAACCGAATGCAATTTCCTATCCATTTTGAAATTGTCTGTTTGGAAATTGCTTTTCCTTGTACACCAGCTGCGTATGCTACAAAGAGTTGGTCAGTTTTTCTGCAAGTCTTAGTTCTGTCCAAGTAGTAGCGCAACTGTCTGTGGATGTCCAAAGTGTGCAGAAGTTTCTCTCCTTTATTTTGTGGATTTGGAAAGAAGGTAGGCAGGTGAATAGTTTGGTTCAGTGAAACCCTGGATACCACCTTGGGCATGAATGAGGGATTGGTTCTCAAAGAGACTCTGTCCTGATGAAAAATGAGAAATGGCTGTACTGCCATGAGGGCCTATAACACAGATACTCTTCTTGCTGAGGTTATGGCCAGAAGGAAGGCAGTCTTCCAAGACAGGAATTGTAGTTCTGAAGATGCTGCTGGTTCAAAGGGAGGAAGAGTTAATTTTTCCAACATGAAGTTTAGGTACCATGTAGGCACTGGTGGTTTCCTTAGAGGGTTGATGTTTTTTATCCCTCTTAGAAACTGCCTTAGCAGAGGATGAGAGAATACAGGTGGGTCAGTGTTGTACTCTGCTGAAATTGCTGAAGCATGAATCTTTATGGAGGAATAAGAAAGGCCATTATGGAGCATTTCAGCCAAGTATTCCAGAATACGTGGAATGCTCATGATTGTTGGATCTTGACCCTTTGCGGTGTTCCAGGTACGAAATCTTTTCCATTTTGCTGAATATGCTTTTCTTGTGGAAGGCCGCCGGGCTTCCATGATATCATCCTGTACCCTCTTGGATAGTTTATCCTGGCGAGGAGTCAAGGTATTCTCCAGGCTGTCAGCTGTAAGGTTTTTAGACTGGAGTGCAGAGTCTTGTAATTGTGCTGTGTCAGAAGAAGTGGCCATTGTGGTAGAGGCCAAGGTTTTGTGCGTGACATGCTCCTTAACAGTGGGTACCAGTGTTGTCTTGGCCAGTCCGGAGCTATCAGAATTACTTTTGGTTGCTCTGTCCTGATCTTCAGTAAGACCTTGGTCATTAATGGAAATGGTGGGAATGCATATACTGTTAGAGTATTCCAGCTGAAGGAGAGGGCGTCCACTTTCCATGCTTGAGGATGGTATGTCCTTGTGCAGAATTTCCTCAGTTGATGGTTGTGGTTGGAGGCAAAAAGATCTATGTCCGGTGTTCCCCATGATTGTGTTATCTGGAGAAAGATATCTGGTGCAACATCCATTCGTGTGGATCCATGATGTTTCTGCTCAGGCTGTCCGCCAGTACATTGTCTTTTCCTGGTACGAACTAGGATTGTAGCTCTATACTGAGTTTTAGGGAAAGATCCCACAGATTCATTGCCAGCCTGCAAAGAGGGCATGAATGGGTACCTCCTTGCTTATGTACCACATAACTGTGGTATTGTCTGTCTTTATTAACAGGTGACCTTGGTGCAGGAAGAGCATGAAGGCCTCGATGGAATGCATCACTGCCAGCATTTCCTTTTGGTTGATGTGCAGATGCAATTCTTTTTGTGTCCATTGTCCTTGAATGCATCTGCCCTCCATGTGCGCTCCCCATCCATGGTCTGAGGCATCCGTTGTAATGGTTTGGCTGATATGTGGCTTGCTGAAAGGCAGGCCCATGTTTGACTGGCTTGCTTTTGCCCACCACAGGAATTCCTTTTGAAGGCATGGAATGAGGTGGATCAAGGTTTCTAGACTGTGATTGTGCTGAGACCATAGACTCCTTAGGTACCATTGTAGTTTCCTCATATGCAGCCTTGCTTGTGGAATCAGAAGAATGCAAGATGCCATGAATCCCAGGGCCTGCAGGATTTTCCTTGCAGTTAGTTGGGTTTGTGTTGTCAGATTTCTGAAATAATCCGGTAGCTGTGCTTGTTTTTCTTCTGTGAGAAAAGCCATCTGGGTGTTTGTATCCAGTTTTGCACCCAGGAAAATTATTTGTTGGGATGGAACAAGTCTTGATTTCTGAATGTTGACTGTGCATCCCAAGGCCTGTAGTAGTCGGATAGCATAGTTTAAGTGTTTTACCAGTGTTTGCTGGCTGTCCGCTTGTATGAGGCAGTCGTCCAGGTATGGGTAAATTTGAATCCCCTGAAGTCTGCAATGTACAATTACTGATGCCAGGCATTTCGTGAATACTCTGGGCGCAGTAGATAAGCCAAATGGCAATGCTGAGAATGGATAATGCTCTGAACCTGCAAGAAATCTGAGGTGTCTTCTGCAACTTCGTCTGATAGGGACATGCAGGTATGCCTCCTTCAGGTCTAGAGTTACCAGCCAGGACCCCTTGCCCAGCATGGGAAGGAGTTGCTGTAAGGTCAGCATTTTGAATTTTGGCACGATGAGGTAAGTATTCAGTGCGGACAAGTCCAGAATAGGCCTCCATTGCTTTTCTTTTCTTGGAACAAGGAATAGTCTGGAATAAAATCCTTGGCCTTGTTCTGTGAGAAGAACCCTTTCTAATGCTTTCATTTGAAGTAGTTTGGAAATTTGCTTGAAAGCCTCTGCCCTTTGGTTTGGTGGCAGGTTTGGCATGCCTTGTCTTTTTGGTAATGTATGAAAATGGAATCTGTATCCTTTGTCTATTATTTGCAGTATCCATTTGTCCTTTGTAATACTGTGCCAATTTTTTGAGAATAAAGATAGCTTTCCGCCCAAAGGTGCTTCCAATTGAGCCCTGGTTGGCGGGGTCATAGTCAAGTCATTGAGATGGTCCTTGTGTAGTAGTTGTAGGTCCTGCAGTACCTCTCTGGTTAAGAGGCTGCCATTGATGTCCTCTGTAGGAGCCTCGAGCTTGCCCTCTACCTCTGGCATGCCTGTTTCTGCCTCTTTGAAATCTGTCTGTGTCCGGAAAGGACCAATTCTTAGAAGGCCAATTTCTGCTGAATCTTGGTGGTTGGACCTGTAGGAAATCTTTGACTGTTTGTACTGATTTAGCCTTTTCCTCAAATTTCTTTAAGACCTCTTGAGCCGTGGAGCCAAATAACTTTTGCTTTTCCAGCGGAGCATCCAGAAGCTTTGCTTTAACATGATCTGGCAGTGTTTGTTCCTTCAGCCAAGCATGTCTACGTATGACTGCACCTGTCATTGCTGACCTACATGAAGCTTCCAATGCATCATAACCACACTGCAAGAAATGGTTGCTAACCTGCTGGGAGTTATGTACCAGATCCTGAAGTGCCTTGCGATCTAGGTGTTCAGGTGAAGATAGTTCATGCAATTCATCTAACAAATACTCTTGGTACTGTATCATATGGAATTGACAATTTAATGCCCTCATAGAAAGAGTGGAAGAAGTATACACCTTTTTACCCCCATCTCTCTAAAGCCCTGGACTCCCTTTCAGAAGGAAGTGGGTTCTTAGTAGTGGTGGTTGCAACCCCTTTAGGGCCCTAGGAAATAGTTTCTGGGTCAGCAGAGTGGCCCTTGTAAAGGAAATGATGCGAGTCCGGGACCCTGTAGTACCCGTCGGGTTTGACAGGAGCCGGAGGAAGAGAGTCAGGGGAAATACTAGACTCAGAGTACACATCATCAATGACATTTAAAACAGGAGGAATAGCCAAAGGTCTATGCTGAGGTAAATGCAAAAAAGTCCTTAATCTCTTCCTGGAGTCAGAGAATTCCTGGCCCTGCCATTTGAAATGCTCTTTCATGGAGTGAAGGGTCTCCCCAAAGGACAACTCTTCAGGAAGGGAGGCAGAGGGAATAGATTCCTCTGCATCAGAATCCTCGTAGGCCGTAAAGGCCTCCTCCTGGTAGTCTGATAGGGCAGAGTCATCTGAGGCCTCATCAGAAGACTGGGGGTCTGTCTGCTCAACCCTGGGCCTTTTGTCTTGAGGAGGTTGAGAGCCCCTGTCCGGATGTGGCGGAGAGCCCCTAATAAGGGAAATAAGGTCCTCAGCTAAACTTAAAATCTGTGAACCGGTAGTGGATCCCTGAGAAATAGCCTTGGGAGGGAGAGATTTTGGCTGTTTAGCAGCTTTAGCACGTGTAAATGCCTTTATGGACATGGATACAGGAGGCCTGGCTGCCCCACGTGCTGGAGTAGTCTTATCCAGAGAAATGGTGTCAGATATTTCCTGAGCACCAGTTTCAGAAGGAAATTCTATGACCGACTCAGAGGTGGCCTCCGGGGCCGAGGTTGTCGGTTGTGCAGTTTCATCGGACGGAAGCACCCAGGATTCGGTTTCAGCAGAGGCAGAGACACTCGCGGTAGGCCTGGGCATGTTTTCGGCCGAAACCACGGTCCGCGTGCGTCTGTCCTTGTCCTTCCGTTTTTTGGGTAAATGAGGAGTCGGAAGCTCCGACGGCATGTTGTAACAGTAATTTTCCCAAAAAAATTCCTCTGCAAACTCCGCCCGACGCCTAAGAGTGCGTCTAATTTTGAGAGACACTGGCTGCACAGGCCGAGACGTCGTGGTCTGGGCCTAGGCAGGGTAGGCAGTAAGAGTGGAAATCCTTATGAGGTATTTGTTTCCCACAAGTTAAACAATTATTAACTTTAACCGTTTGATCTGACATCGGCTGAGGCAAGAAAGAGTCCCCAACGGGGTACTTAGCTTTTTGAAGTCTTCGGTTAGCTGAAATCACAGGAGCTGGCCGACCGGCACTTGCGAACTGCTTCTGCTTTGGGCACCGTGGCAAGAAAGACTGAGGAAGATGGCGTTGGCTGACGCTTTTATATCCCAGGCGCTCTGACATCGGGAAAGGGGCGACATCAGCCGACGCCGGACCCAGACTTTGGAATCCGGCCGACCGAGGGGCTGCCTGAGGCAGGACAACCCATATGTAAGGACTGCAGATGCATCCTTGAAGGACATCAAAGTTGACATTTTGGGTCTGAAGGGCTCCCTTTGGACAGCCAGAGGTCTCAGGAATGCATGTTGTTTCAATCAGGATGTGCTCTTCAACAGCTCATTCTCAGACCTGCTTCCCTGCAGTGTGGAGAATCCCTTCCCAGTGGGCACTGCGATTATCATGATACCAAAGAATGAGAATTACTGGAGGGTAAAGTAGTTTTTCAAAATAAAGATACGAGTTACTTGAACTGAAATAATCCCCTTATAAAGCAGCCACTGCCTTGTTTTATAGAACAGATGAATGCTAGCTAGCAGAACAATTAAATGACGTTAATATGAGCTCAATAAAAAGTACAGCTGTGTACACTTACATAAATGTAGAGGTTAGAGAGTGTATTCACTGTTGCAGTCATTACATTTGGGTAATCTGCTGGCGGGTTGCCTTCAGTCAGCCTGATTAACAAAGTCTTGGGTCCTGCATTGGCTGCTGTCCCTTCTTCCATGACGTCAGGTCGCCAGGAGTATAAAACATGCAGCAGACGCCATTACATCAGTTTTTCTTGCCCCAGAGGTCAGGTGCTCCCCAAATGGGGAGCCAAATATTCAAGTAATTAAAAACATAAAAATATACCTCCAAACAAAAGCAAATACACCAAATAGGCTTTTAAGCACAGTAAAGGAAAGTAGAGGCATAGTAAAAGAAAAACAAGGGGGTTGCAGGAAGGGTAACCAGGACTGCAACAGTGAATACACTCGAACATCTACATTTATGGTAAGTGTACACAACTGCACTATGTTCTTCATGTTTCACTGTTGCAGACATTACATTTGGGTAGATTCCCAAAGCTATGGCTCGGAGGATGGATTTATACGGCATTAGGACCAGCTATAAGGCCTTGCTGGACAGCAGTGACAAAGCCAACTCTGGATTTAGAGAAGAAAGGTAAATGGTAATGTTTGGTGAACGTATGAACTGAGCTCCAGGTAGCAACTTGTAGAATGTCTCTGGTAGGAACACCACTGAGAAAGGCTGTTGAAGTAGATGCAACCCTGGCAAAATGAGATCTGATCCCCTGGGGGATATAGTTTTACCATGGTGCATATAGCAGAAACGAATACAATGGCTTATCCATTTAGAAATAGTCTGCTTTGAAATAGCCTTTCCCTCTGCAGCAAATGCCTCCAGTAGTAGTTCAGACTTTCTAGAGATTTTGCCCTGTTTAAGTAAAATCTAAGTTGTCTTGTGTACATCCAATGAACGCAGAATCTGCTCCTCCTTGTTCTGTGGATTGGGAAAGAAAGTTGGAAACAGAATGGTCCGATTAAGAGCCACACTGGATACCACCTTAGGCATGAAGGATGGATTGGTTCTGAGAGATACCCTGTCCGCATGAAAAATGAAAGGCTCCACTGCCATAAAAGACTGTAATTTGGAAATTCGTCTAGCTGAAGTGACTGCTAAAAGGAAAGCTGTTTTCCAGGAAAGAAATTTTAAGTCCACAGTAGCAGCTGGCTCGAAAGGAGGGTGAGTGTGTTTTTCCAATACAAAATTGAGGTCCCAGGCAGGGGTTGGAGCTCTCCCGGGTGGTCTTAAGTTTTTGGCCCCTCTGAGATGTTGCTTTAGCAGAGGATGAGAGAAGAGGGGAGGTTCTGTGTTGTAATGAGCTGAAATGGCTGAGGCATGGATTTTTATGGAAGAAAAGGACAGCCCTTGTGAAGCATCTCAGTTAAGTATTGTAAAATCTGAGGATTATTGGGCACTGCTGTGCTAACCCCTTGTGATAGACTCCAGGCACAAAATCTTTTCCATTTGTCAGCATAAGATTTTCTAGTACTAGGCCTTCTTACCTCCAAAATGACATCCGTCACAGGTTTGTTGAGGGATGCTAAGTGTGAATTTAGGTGACTAGCCACGCTGCAAGATTCAAAGTTTGGAGCTGAGTGTGCAGAATTTGGTTGTTTTGCTGAGACAGTAAGTAAGGTGTCCGAGGCAGGTGCCATGGTGGAAGGTGTGACACATTGCGCAGGTGTGGGTAACAGTGTTGGCGAGGCCAGTCTGGAGCAATCAAAATCATTTTTGGTTTGTCCTGCTTGACTTTTAGTAGAACTTTGGAGAGCACAGGCAGAGGGAGAAAGGCATAGACTGATAGAGCATCAACGTTCCAGGCTTT
Source organism: Protopterus annectens (assembly GCF_019279795.1). NCBI lineage: Eukaryota > Metazoa > Chordata > Ceratodontiformes > Protopteridae > Protopterus > Protopterus annectens. The sequence goes on from NC_056725.1 coordinate 820,776,472, forward strand.
TTCGTGATGAGTTCTTGTGCAGGATTTGTCCAATTGAGAGTTCTGGGGTGAGGCAAAAAGATCTATGTCTGGACTCCCCCATTTGCGTGTCAACATCTTGAAAATCCGTGGTTCCAGTTTCCATTCGTGTGGGTCCATGAGATTTCTGCTTAGATTGTCTGCCAGAGTATTCGGCTTTCCTGGCAGGAATTGAGCTTGTAGTTGTATTTGATAGGTCAAGGCCATGTTCCACAATGCCATGGCTAGCCTGCAAAGCGGATAGGAGTGTGTACCCCCCTGCTTATGTACCACATAACTGTGGTGTTGTCAGTCTATTATTAATTTCCTGGATGAAGGTAGTCCTTGAAGGCTGTCCGTGCATTCTGTACAGCAAGCACCTCTTTGATTGATATGAAGGTACATTTGATTTGGGCTCCATTTGTCCTGAATGCATTTCCCTTCCAGATGAGCGCACCCCAAGCATAGTCTGATGTGTCTGTGGTTAGGGTTTGGGTGGCAGGGGGTGGAGAGAATGGCAGACCCTTATTTTGGTGGCAGGCCTTTGCCCACCATAGGAACTCTAGTTGCAGGCAAGGTTTGATAGGAATCATTGTTTCCAGGCTGTGAAAATGTTGACTCCATAAACGTTTTAAGTACCACTAAAGTTTCTTCATATGCAGTCTTGCATATGGAATTAGAAGAACGCAGGAGGCCAGTATTTGTCTTGCAGATGGCAGGGTTTTTGTGGCCACCTGCTTGAAGTAAGTTACCAAATGAATTTGCTTTACTGGTGTAAGTTAAGCCATCTGGGCAGTTGTATTCAAGCTTGCACCCAGGAATGTTATTTTTTTGAGAGGATACCAGTTGTGATTTATTTTCGTTAATGGTGTACCCTAGACAAGTTAGAACCCTTTTTACAAACGCCAAATGTTTTAGAAGAATGTCCCAGTTTTCTGCCTGAATTAGACAATCGTCCAGGTATGGATATATCTGAATATTTCTTTGCCTCCAAAATGCAATTACTGGGGCCAGGCACTTTGTGAAGACCCTGGGTGCAGTAGATAAGCCAGAGGGCAGTGCAGAGAACTGGTAATGGAAGTAGCCTGCTTTGAAGTGGAGGCATCTTCTGCAAGATTCCCTGATTGGGATATGCAAGTAATCCTCTTAGGTCTAGAGTTACCAACCAGGCATCTTTGCCTAGCACAGGAAGTAACTGCTGAAGAGTCAGCATCTTGAATTTTGGAATGTCCAGAAATGTGTTTAGAGTAGTTAAGTCCAGAATTGGACGCCATGATTTGTCTTTTCTGGGTACCAGGAAAAGTCATTAATAAAAACCTTGTCCCTTTTCCTCTTCTGGTGCTGGCTGAATAGCCCCCATGTTTATGAGGGACAGTGCTTGTTTCTAGGCCTCTGCCCACTGATTTGGGGGCAGGTATGGCCATCCGTTTAGGATTGGCAACGTGTGGAAATAAAATCTGTATCCCTGGGATACTACATTTAAAACCCATTTGTCCTGGGATACTACATTTAAAACCCATTTGTCCTGGGTTATAAGTTGCCAATTTATTGCATGAAGTGCCAGTTTTCCCCCCAAAGGGGCGGCTAAAAGGTTAAGTGCTTGGTAAGTGTAAAGGGAAGTCATTGAGACAGTTTACCATAGGGAGGTGCCTTGTTGTTTCCAAATTTGGAGGCGGCGGCATCCCCTTGTTTTGTTCTAAAAGTCCCTTGTGACTGAAACCTGGAGCCTTTGGAATGTCTGGGTTTGACTTGAGTGGCTCTCGAAGGAACTGGGAAGGACCAGTTCTTAGTAGGCCAGTGCCTACTAAAATCTTGGCGGTTGCACTTATAAGTCTTTCACAGTTTGCATAGATTCAGCTTTATCTTCCATCTTTTTTAAAATTTCTTCAGCCTTATTACCAAAGAGACGGTCCTGTTAAAGGAGCATCCAACAATTTTGGTTTAACATGATCAGACAGAGTTTGCTCTTTGACCCAAGCAGGCCTTCTTAGCACATACCCAGTTACTACAGCAGCCCTACAAGACGCCTCCAAAGAATCAAAACCACACTGCAAAGTATGTTTTCCAATTTGTTCAGCTGAATGCAATAAATCCTATAAAATTGTATTTTCCACACAGTCAGAAATTTAACAATTTTCTGTTTAAGCAGTCCCATGATATGCTATTGATAGTTAAGCATATGAAATTGACAGTTTAAAGCCCAGACTGCCAAGGTTGCAGAAGTGTAAACCTTCTTACCCCATCTATCCAGCGCCCTGGAATCTCTATCAGAAGGGGTAGGATTTTTAGCAGTAGAGGCCTTAATGCCCTTGGGACACCGAGAAATAGTTTCAGGAACTGCAATAGGATTTTTGAAAAGGAATTTGTGGGAGTCAGGAACCCTGTAGTATCTGTCTGGCTTACAAGGAGCTGGAGGCAGAGAATCAGGAGCCATACTAGATTCTGAAAACAACAATCAAATCAACAATGTCTAGAACAGGAGGTATAGCCAAAGGCCTATGCTGAGGAAGAAGAAGAAAATCCCTAACTCTCTTTTTAGATTCAGAGAAGTTCGGACTTTCCCAGAGGAACTGTTCCCTTAAGGTATGTAAAGTTTCCACAAAAGAAAAATCCTCAGGGGGAGAAGCAGAAGGAATGGAATATTCTGCATCTGAATCCTCATAAGTAGGTATAGACAAATCCTGTTCATTAGAAGAGTCAGAAGAAACAGAATCCTGTTCAGAAAATTCATAATCAAAGTCTTGTCTAGGCCTCTTAGAAGGTGGGGGTTGGCTACCCCTGATGAGAGTAATTAAATCTTCAGCCGTTTTGATAATTTGTTTTTTTAGGCATAGGGCCTGCACACGTGGCCCAGGTGTCTGTTTTTTAGACAGATTTAGATTTTGGCCTTAGTTTTGAAAATGGCGGTGGTCTAATATACAAATCTGTAGGCCAGAAAACACCCTCAGAAGCCGGAGCCTGCACAGCGGCTCCAGACCCATCCAAGGTAGAAACATTCGTGGGTACCATAATTGAAGCATCTCACGGTGGGTCTCAGTAGAGGCCTGCGAATCAATAGTAGTGAGTCTCAGGGGCTGCGAAAGCGCCTCACTGAGTACTGGCGAACCAGCAATTGGCTTAGGAGAAGTCTCGTCAGTTTTGGACCT
>NC_056725.1:820780114-820782614 GCF_019279795.1 Protopterus annectens
AGAGAGACACACACACAGAGACAGAGAGAGAGACACACACAGAGACAGAGAGAGAGACACACACACAGAGACAGAGAGAGAGACACACACAGAGACAGAGAGAGAGACACACACAGAGAGAGACAGAGAGAGAGACACACACACAGAGAGAGACAGAGACATTACACAATACAAGGAAAGGGTAAATTTCCCCAACCCCGTATTACAGCAATATTATACCACAGTGACCAAAACTGAGCAGACAGGAAAGCTGAATGGGATTTGTGTGTATTTAATATACATCTGCATACACAAATTATATACATTACATAAAGACAGGCAGACACACACATGCACTGTAATTAGCTAACACACTGATAGAGCCAAAGTTTTAATTTGCTTATGTACACTAGATAAATACAAAAGTACATCTACAGTGACAAAATGTAAACTTCCGTCTATGACAGCAAACCTTTTTGTACAATATAGCTGAATTGAGCTGTGAGATAGTGAAACAAATTGGTTGCTGCTTCATGCTTTTCTGTACATTCATACCCTATTTTAACAGAACTTTGTTACTCATTTTTTCTTCATGTGTTTCATATTACCTGAACTAGTGCAGGTACATGGTTTACTGTAATATGCACTCCACTACCAAATTAATTACCCTATTCGATATTGAATGCACAGGCACAAATTCATGCCATCGTCTTGCTCCTAGGCGTCACATATTGGGTAAAATAGGGTTATATTGGCTAGGCTTGTAAGGACCCTTAAACAAACAGTCAGCCTAGTAATCTATGAACCTATGAAAAATATGGTGTAACCTTACTGTCAGCATTTCTAATGCAATTCACAGCAATTTTCAGCCAATACACCACAGGACAATTCCAAATGCAAAACCCATGGTTCCATCAAACTTAGATGGTTTCTAGGCATTGAAAAATACATCCACACTGACATGGGTGTGGCCAAGACTATGCCAGATTTTAAAGATAAATGGCTAGAAGGTTAAGGCCTACCTGGTTAATTCAGCATTACTATGTTTATAGCAGAAAAGCTATTGCAAAATGGCATGACATTTTATAATAAATATCTTGTGGAAAGTGAATTTGTAAGGGTGGTGAGGACCTACTTAGATTCTTATTCAATGGCAGTACAAATTCTCCAACATGTAAACACCCTTCTGGAACAATACAAGCTTTTCTTTTCCATGTAAATGACAAAATAAAAATGACCCTCTATCTACCTTGAAAGCATCCATAACCACCACAAATGCTTTAGAGAAATCAGGTGTTGCCATGACAGGTCCTGAACATAAGAAAAAAAAAAAAAAAAAAAAAACACTTTAACTACCTAAAGGCTCAAATTCCATTGTGCATTTTGTATTTAGCTCGCCTTACCCTTGGTCATATCAGTTAGTGGAAAGGATCTAACTTGTTTTTCAGTTGGAGTGGACCGCATCCTCATGGCTGCTGATGCTTCTCCAGGCTGGGATTTTAATAACTTCTCTGCTTATTGCGTATTCCAAGTGTACGGTCCGTCATACAAAGTTTACTTTGGCAGGATCCACTTTAAAGCACCATCTGAAAGCATCCAGTTCAACTTGCATTTCTAGGTAAATATGACTTCTACCCTCTGAATAGTAGGCTGTGAATACCCAACATGAGATTTCAAAACTCTATCCATAAGCCTTTGGAAAATGACAGGAAACCAACGATTAAAATGAAAAAGACCACCAGAGGTGGAGAATGCTGCCTTTTTTTTTGTGTGGTCTCCGGGTCAAGAAGCTCTTAACTATCTCCCTTTTAAATCCTGAGTGGTTAGAAACATTGCTTCAACTAGCTTCTCGAGTTTAAACACACTGGACATTTGATAAAAGTTTAGATATATCGCACTGTTTCCAAATGTTATTACAAACCCTTATAAAACTACAAAAATCAGACTGCTCCAATCACTTTCTTGAGCTCCAGTAATGCCTTTACCTCTTCGTTTACTGCTTTCGTTTGGGAGTCTTACCAGTACGGTGTTAGGTTTACCTTCTCCCTGACACAGTTTCTATATGATGCTGTATTAAGACCGTCCCACTAAGGAGATGAGCAAAGAAGAAATTCCAAAGTTAAAATTCTGTTTCTTGTTTTTAAGCCTTAGACAGCATTTCAACTATTTGAACAGCAGTGAAAGAATTCTCAGGAACACATACTTGGAGCTCCCAAGCTACAGAAGCTTCACTTTCTTTAGGTTTCATTTATGCAATACATCCCTATATCAAGATTTCCCTTTCCAATCTTTTCTTTGAGGTTTATTAATTTAATTTTCTCTACTGCCTCAAAGGGTTTTTGCAGACTGCAAATCCCTGGCAAAAAAATGGCAGAGAAATTTGGGTACTTGCGTATTATCGCAACCAGATTTTCGTGCTTGTGAAAGTCGTGCTGTCTCATGGAAAACAGCTGAATTAAGGTGGAAAGGGGAGTGTAAGCAAGTTACAGCTAATGTAACGCACAGTATTAGGCAGGGAGAG